>NC_084731.1:14347471-14377471 GCF_033978785.1 Entelurus aequoreus | reverse complement strand
GGTATTGAGCACTGTTTAACGGATAAACCACAGTAACCTCAGCTATATATATATTATATATATATATATATATATATATATATATATATATATATATATATATATATATATATATATATATATATATATATATATATATATATATATATATATAATATCTATCATTTAAATTTATTTATTTTAACATTTTTGTTTACAAGTTAAATGTGTTAAATGATAATACAAGCATGTTTAACATTCCTTTATTTCATGAAGACAAGAATATAAATTGGTGTATTAGCTGACACACCACCATCGACTGACACACCCTCCACCATCGACTGACACACCCTGCACCATCAACTGACACACCCTCCGCCATCGACTGACACACCCTCTGCCATCGACTGACACACCCTCCACCATCGACTGACACACCCTCCGCCATCAACTGACACACCCTCCGCCATCGACTGACACACCCTCCATTATCAACTATCACACCCTCCACCAACGACTGACACACCCTCCATGATGGACTGACACACCCTCCATTATCAACTGATACACCCTCCGCCATCAACTATCACACCCTCCACCATCGACTGGTACACCCTCCACCATCGACTGACACACCCTCCGCCATCGACTGACACACCCTCCACCATCGACTGACACACCCTCCACCATCGACTGACACACCCTCCGCCATCGACTGATGTTGGAGCCAGTTGGAGCCTATCTATATTATTTATTTATTAATTGAGCTGAAGGACCTCCTCATCAGACAATATAACCAGGATTTCTCTGAAAACATATATGAGAAGAAAAATGAGATGTCAGTTGAGGATAAATGTTCTATGGAGATCGCCTCAAGTTCAGTCTTTCTTAAAGATGGTCACGATCCTCTGCCACTGCCTTTCCGGGATAAAGACAAAGTCACACCTCAGGATAAGTTCAGAGAGAAAGAAAGACATCGGCATTCCTCCTTTTCTTCTTCCAAAAAAAGCCATGACAAAGATAAAGAAAAGGTCAAGAAGGACAAAGGAGACAAACGTGACAAAACGGAGGAACTCAGAGATCTGTACGGTCGGAGGGGAAGCTTACCTTTTAACTAAGAGCCAATGCCCTTAGAGGCTGATCGTTACACATTCCCATACGCCGGAAAAGGAGATGGCAAAGACAAGCACAGAACAGTCGAAAAGGAGAAAAATAAGAAAATCAAGAACTACACCAAGGACAAGACCATGGACCATGGAACAAGGAAACATATAACAAGACTATGGACCATGGAACAAGGAAATATATAACAAGACCATGGAACAAGGAAACACATAACAAGACCATGGAACAAGTAAAGACAAGTCCAGATGCCAAAGACTTTGTGAGAAGTGTTTTGGTTAAAACCAAGACCAACACGGTTCAACGACCAATAGATGAACTCTGCCTGCTAATGGAAGCAGCTTGATGGACTGAGGGGGGCTTCGGTTCTCCAGACTCGATGACCTCTTCAGATATGACTATGGACTTTGATGAGACTTGACTAATAACTCAAGTAACTTAATTAATTTTGAATTTGAAGAACATAATTGTTTGGATTATATTGTTCTATTATGGCTCCTGTGAATATTATTATTTGTGTAATTGTTTTGCTAAAGCACACAATTAGGGGCCGGGATGTTGGAGCCAGTTGGAGCCTATCTATATTATTTATTTATTAAGTGTTTGACAATGAAATCAAATAATGTCAAGAATGATGTTAATGAATTATTGGATGTTTTAGATTTCATTGTGATTGACTGATTGTTTTCAGCTGCTTACGCTCCTACTGGTGAGCCACTTCCTCCTCCTATAATTAAGAAGACAGCAGCCGGCGGGCCGTGAGTAAAATCAACTGATGACGTCATGAATGAACGAATGAACGCGCCGCTGCGCTGTATGGAATCATTGGAACAGATTGTGGATGTGAAATGCAATAAAACAGGATGTTGGAAGGACATTTAAGAATGAAATAAGTGGACATTAAATTGAGCTGTGTGATTACCTGGAATGATGTCTGGCACACCTGAGACGGCAGCTGAGCACGAGGACATGCTGAGAACGCGCATTGCTTCGCGCAGAGGCAGACTGGGCGCGTGCACGAGGAGGCTAAATGAAATAAAGACTTTGATGACTGATGTTAGAAATGCTGATAAAGTCAATGATGCATTTGAAGTATTTAAAGGAGCTGTGGACGAATTTAAAAATGCTCACAAATCTGTGCAAGAATTCTTTTCAGAAGAGGAAAAGGAAAATGATTATTATGACTGGTATGAACCCAGAATAATACATTTGAATTATTTCATGAAAGATGTTGAAACATGGAAAAGAGAAATTGCACAAACAAAAGTTGGACCACTGGACAGCATATCAAATGTATCTCACGAATCAAAGTCTGCCACTGGATCAAAAGCCTCCAGATGTTCCTCAGTATCCTCAGAATTAAAAATTGCCAAAGCGGAACAGGCAGCCACAATGGCTCGAGCTGCTGCACTTAAGGAAAAACACACCTTGCAACTGGAGGAAACAAAGCTTAAAGCAAAGATGGAGCAAATGGAGTTGGAAGCAGACCTCGCAGCATCAACTGCTAAAATACAAATCCTTCAAAGTGATTTAATTCATGAAAGCCATGGTGTGGCTCAGGAACCTCCAGGTGATGGCATGACTGAGTATTATGATTCTCACCATGAAAGAGAAACCATGGAGAGCAATGTGGACTTTGTAGAGTTCGGTGCAATACCCAAGACCCCACTTCACCAAACCATCTTAAGTCTCCACAGACCTCTACCTAAAAGGAACACCAACACATCAGAAGATCTAAATAAACCTCAAAACCAAAACGCAACTGAAAAACACAAGACCCAGATTGTAAATCAGACTCAACCAATAAATCACTCTGCACAAGATAATGTGGTTATCAATGCTGGTCATGATAACTTGGATATGGTTATTCAAAGACAAAGTGACATCACAAAACTCATTGTCTCACAGCAAAAACTGTCTCTACTACCAGTAAGAGAGATTTCTGTGTTTGATGGTAACCCACTGGCATATCAGTCTTTTATCCATGCATTTGAACACTTGATTGAAGACAAGACTGATAATGATCAAGACCGACTCTACTACCTTGAGCAGTTTACCTCTGGTTTGCCAAGAGACTTGGTTCGCAGCTGTTTGCACATGGAAGCCAGTAGGGGCTATAATGAAGCAAGGCGCCTCTTAAAAGAACATTTTGGAAATGAGATGAAGATTTCGGGAGCTTACTTGGAAAAAGCCTTGAATTGGACAGCGATTAAAGCTGAGGATGGGAAAATGCTGCATGCATATGCACTGTATTTGAGAGGATGCTGTAATGTAATGCAAGATTTACAGTATTTGGAGGAACTTGATATCCCATCGAACCTAAGGCTAATTACATCCAAACTACCCTACAAACTCAGAGAAAGGTGGCGAAGCACAGCTTATGAGACACAACAGAGAACTGGCAGGAGAATCAGATTTAACAACTTTGTGGATTTTGTGGAAAAGCATGCCAAGATGCTTTTGGATCCGTTGTTTGGGGACATTCAGGACCAAATAACAATGAAAAGGCCTCTCCCAAGAAGCACAAGTGAACTAAAACCAATCAGCCAAAGACACAGCAGCTTTGCTACTTCAGTAGCTGTGAATACAGAGCCAGCAGGATGCACTGTAAAACAATCATCTGTTCCACAACAACCTGCTCAAACCACACCCAGTGGTATCATCCCTTCATGTGGATATTGTCATGGCAAACATGCTCTGATTGACTGCTCACAATTCAAAACACAGTCACATGACAAAAAGGTTGACTTTTTAAGAAGGCAAGGATATTGTTTTGGTTGCCTACTAAAAGGTCATTTAAGCAAAAATTGTAAAAGAAGATTAATGTGTCATCTTTGCAAAATGAAACATCCTACTGTACTTCATATTCCAAATGAAAAAGGCCCAAGGCAGGAAACTCAAGCAAAGCCCACTGCTGAGACAGAAGAAACCTCTATAAGCATTGCTCTTGTTTCAGCCGGTGATGCAACCGGGGCCGGGAAAGACTGTGCACTTTCAATCGTGCCAGTCAGAGTTAAGGCGGGAAAAGGGAACAGCTATGTTCAGACCTATGCCTTTCTCGATCCAGGCAGCACGGCAACATTTTGCACGGAAAATCTAATGGACCGACTGAAAGTGAAAGGACGCAAAACAGAAATTATTTGGCGAACAATGGGACAGGAAAAGCCTGTGAAGACCTATGAGGTCAGAGGACTGGAGGTTGGAGACATGGAAGGGTTCACATCACTGGACCTGCCGAAAGTGTACACACAGAGCAAGATACCTGTCTCAAAGAAAAACATCATCACAAAGGCTGACTTGAAGAGGTGGCCATATCTTGGTGGCATTGACTTAAAAGAAATTGAGGCAGATGTTGAACTTCTTATTGGGACTGATGTTCCTCGGGCAATGGAGCCGTGGAATATAATAAACAGTCAAAAGAATGGACCATATGCAGTCCAAACCAGACTGGGATGGGTGGTAACTGGACCACTCAGTTGCAGTGCTACAGAACATGCTGGGCCCATTGCAGTGTCAACTAACAGAATCTCAGTAATTGAGCTGAAGGACCTCCTCATCAGACAATATAACCAGGATTTCTCTGAAAACATATATGAGAAGAAAAATGAGATGTCAGTTGAGGATAAATGTTCTATGGAGATCGCCTCAAGTTCAGTCTTTCTTAAAGATGGTCACGATCCTCTGCCACTGCCTTTCCTGGGATAAAGACAAAGTCACACCTCAGG
Source organism: Entelurus aequoreus (assembly GCF_033978785.1). Classification (NCBI taxonomy): domain Eukaryota; kingdom Metazoa; phylum Chordata; class Actinopteri; order Syngnathiformes; family Syngnathidae; genus Entelurus; species Entelurus aequoreus. Next base: position 14,372,645 of record NC_084731.1, on the reverse strand, counting down.
ATAAGTTCAGAGAGAAAGAAAGACATCGGCATTCCTCCTTTTCTTCTTCCAAAAAAAGACCATTACGAAGATAAAGAAAAATCACGGACTCCACCAAGGACAAGACCATGGACCATGGAACAAGGAAACATATAACAAGACCATGGACCATGGAACAAGGAAATATATAACAAGACCATGGAACAAGGAAACACATAACAAGGCCATGGACCTAAGACCATGGAACAAGTAAAGACATTTCCAGATGCCAAAGGCTTTGTGAGAAGTGTTTTGGTTAAAACCAAGACCAACACGGTTCAACGACCAATAGATGAACTCTGCCTGCTAATGGAAGCAGCTTGATGGACTGAGGGGGGCTTCGGTTCTCCAGACTTGATGACTCGATGACCGCTTCAGATATGACTATGGACTTTGATGAGACTTGACTAATAACTCAAGTAACTTAATTAATTTTGAATTTGAAGAACATAATTGTTTGGATTATATTGTTCTATTATGGCTCCTGTGAATATTATTATTTATGTAATTGTTTTGCTAAAGCACACAATTAGGGGCCGGGATGTTGGAGCCAGTTGGAGCCTATCTATATTATTTATTTATTAATTGTTTGACAATGAAATCAAATAATGTCAAGAATGATGTTAATGAATTATTGGATGTTTTAGATTTCATTGTGATTGACTGATTGTTTTCAGCTGCTTACGCTCCTACTGGTGAGCCACTTCCTCCTCCTATAATTAAGAAGACAGGACAGCTGGGTGCCCTTTGTCTGTCTATCATGTTGAAGGAGTGAGGAGTGGAACAGTTTGTTTACCGCTAAAAAGGCCAAGGAAGTCACGCTAAACAAGCCACGCTAAAACAACTCATTTTGAAGCCACGCTAAACAAGTTATTTTGATTATGTTGAAAGTCAACCACGGAGAATATTTTTTGTTTGTGAAAATAAATTATGATCATTTGGAATCTCGACATATCTCCGCGAGTGCTTATTAAGGAATTTAGTGAGTCAAACACCTCCTCCTCAAGACTACTCTGCATTACTTTATTTTTATTTTTTCCGAAACTTTTTTGGAACGCAAGAGTAGCCGTTACAGACACACTCTCCACCATCGACTGACACACCCTCCACCACCGACTGACACACCCTCCACCATCGACTGACACACCCTCCACCATCGACTGACACACCCTCCACCATCGACTGACACACCCTCCGCCATCGACTGACACACCCTCCGCCATCGACTGACACACTCTCCACCATCGACTGACACACCCTCCGCCATCGACTGACACACCCTCTGCCATCGACTGACACACCCTCCACCATCGACTGACACACCCTCCACCATCGACTGACACACCCTCCGCCATCGACTGACACACCCTCCGCCATCGACTGACACACCCTCCGCCATCGACTGACACACTCTCCACCATCGACTGACACACCCTCCGCCATCGACTGACACACCCTCCGCCATCGACTGACACACTCTCCACCATCGACTGACACACCCTCCACCATCGACTGACACACCCTCCGCCATCGACTGACACACCCTCCGCCATCGACTGACACACCCTCCGCCATCGACTGACACACTCTCCACCATCGACTGACACACCCTCCACCATCGACTGACACACCCTCCGCCATCGACTGACACACCCTCCGCCATCGACTGACACACCCTCCACGATGGACTGACACACCCTCCATCATCAACTGACCCACCCTCCGCCATCAACTATCACACCCTCCACCATCGACTGACACACCCTCCGCCATCGACTGACACACTCTCCACCATCGACTGACACACCCTCCACCATCGACTGACACACCCTCCGCCATCGACTGACACACCCTCCGCCATCGACTGACACACCCTCCACGATGGACTGACACACCCTCCATCATCAACTGACCCACCCTCCGCCATCAACTATCACACCCTCCACCATCGACTGACACACCCTCCGCCATCGACTGACACACCCTCCACCATCGACTGACACACCCTCCATCATCAACTGACACACCCTCCACCATCGACTGACACACCCTCCCTCATCGACTGACACACTCTCCACCATCGACTGACACACCCTCCGCCATCGACTGACACACCTTTTGTCATCCACTAACACACCCGCCGCCATCGACTGACACACCCTCCACCATCGACTGACACACCCTCCACCATCGACTGACACACCCTCCACCATTGACTGACACACCCTCCACCATCGACTATCACACCCTCCACCATCGACTATCACACCCTCCACCATCGATTGACACACCCTCCACCATCGACTGACACACCCTCCACCATCAACTCACTCACCCTCCACCATCGACTGACACACCCTCCACGATGGACTGACACACCCTCCATCATCAACTGACCCACCCTCCGCCATCAACTATCACACCCTCCACCATCGACTGACACACCCTCCGCCATCGACTGACACACCCTCCGCCATCGACTGACACACCCTCCATCATCAACTGACACACCCTCCACCATCGACTGACACACCCTCCCTCATCGACTGACACACTCTCCACCATCGACTGACACACCCTCCGCCATCGACTGACACACCTTTTGTCATCCACTAACACACCCGCCGCCATCGACTGACACACCCTCCACCATCGACTGACACACCCTCCACCATCGACTGACACACCCTCCACCATTGACTGACACACCCTCCACCATCGACAATCACACCCTCCACCATCGACTATCACACCCTCCACCATCGATTGACACACCCTCCACCATCGACTGACACACCCTCCACCATCAACTCACTCACCCTCCACCATCGACTGACACACCCTCCCCCATAGACGTAGTGTGGGCTCCCCTGTGCTAGTTGATATTATTGTGTTGAAAGTTAATTGCTACTTTAACTATTTTTTTAATGCTCTCCATCTTTTCAATATGAAGTATAATAAGATTGCGTTGGAGCTTAATTTGGGGATTATGACGAGCATCATGAATGTAATTTGGGGATTATGACGAGCATCATGAATGTAATTTGGGGATTATGACGAGCATCATGAATGTAATTTGGGGATTATGACGAGCATCATGAATGTAATTTGGGGATTATGACGAGCATCATGAATGTAATTTGGGGATTATGACGAGCATCATGGAATGTAGTCCTGGAAGAATTTAAGCGGTGATGAAAACATGTTTGACCTTCCGTACACAAAGTCTGTTTCTTCTTCATGGAAGAAAAGCAAGCCAGAAAGTGTGGGAAGTTGCTGTTTTTTTGTTTTTGGCTCCATGTTAATCTCACCACGTCTACACACACCCCCACACCCCCAACACCCCCCACACCCTGACACTGTCCTGCCCAGAGCCAGGCCGTCCGTCCGTGACCCTTCCTTGACTCCTTCACTTCCTAATCCTTTAAACGTCGGCAAAGCCTGAAATGATGAGGAGTCGGGCTTCTTTTTTAATGCACCTGAAGCTCCTTTTGTTTCTGCAGGTTCCCTGTGGTCAGCAGGGTCCACCTCAGGACACCGTCGGGGGTCCTGGGGCAAGCAGAGCGCTCTCAGACTGCGTTTGTAGGATTTCGTGCAAAAAAAAGTCCACTTTTTTAAAGATAAAAGCCATTTATACCTACCGTATTTTCCCAGAGTCCGTACTCGAACATGTTTCCCCAAGCTTCGACCCCTGCGGCTTATACAAAGGTGTGGCTAATTAAGTTACCAATGACTGTCACACACACACTAGGTGTGGCGAAATTATTCTCTGTATTTGACCCATCACCCTTGATCACCCCTTGGGAGGTGAGGGGAGCAGCGGGCATCAGCGGTGGCCGCGCCCAGGAATCATTTTTGGTGATTTAACCCCCAATTCCAAACCTTCATGCTGAGTGCCAAGCAGGGAGGTAATGGCTCCCATTTGTATAGTCTTTGGTATGACTCGGCCGGGTGTTTTGAACTCACAACCTACATGTAATCTTCACAATGTTTTGTATGTACTGACATACTAGTCGCACAAATGGTAAATAAATGGTAAATGGGTTATACTTGCATAGCGCTTTTCTACCTTCATGGTACTCAAAGCGCTTTGATACTATTTCCACATTCACCAATTCACACACTGGCCCTAATCACCATCAGGAGCAAGGGTGAAGTGTCTTGCTCAAGGACACAACAGATGTGACTAGGTTGGTAGAAGCTGGGGATTGAACCAGGAACCCTCAGGTTGCTGGCACGGCCACTCCCCCAACCTGCGCCACGCCGTCCCCGAAGGTGTGTTATTGTTTGTGCTACGTCGCCATCTTTTGGACGAGTTCGCCCACTACAGTCTTGCCTTCTGTTTAGTGCCTTGAACCGGTAGTACGAGTGCTAATATATTTACACACCTCATATAATTGATTGACACACCACTACAAATACAATATTGATCAAATTGTGAGTAAATAGCTCTCAAAATTGAGCCGGTGTTCTGAAAAAAGGTGTTAGTTCATTAAAAATCTGGAAGTGAGCAACATTAATGACAGATTTTGCATCTTTAAATGCATTTTAATTTAACATTGTAGATCAGGGGTGGCCACACCTTTTCTACCCAAGGGCCACATACTGAAAAATCTAAGGATTAGGATGTTATCTCAAATTATCTCAAGCAAATGTTTAGTTTTTATTAAAAAAACAAAACATTTCCCTAGTTTTAAGAGTTATTTACCATATTGTTCAGACTATAGAGCGCACCCGTATATAAGCCACACCAACTAAATTTTTTTTTTTTTTTAAATCCATATATTTATTGTTTCATAAGATTTTCTTTTAAAATAAAGCCAATAATGACATTTAGTATCGAAAAGTATCAAAATAAATTTTGGTAAATATTGGTATCGGGACCACCCTAATATATTTACACACCTCATATAATTGATTGACACACCACTACAAATACAATATTGATCAAATTGTGAAATAATACCTCTCAAAATTGAGCCGGTGTCCTGAAAAAAGGTGCTATTTCATTAAAAATCTGGTAGTGAGCAACACAAATGACAGATTTTGCATCTTTAAATCCAAATAAATGTAACATTGTAGATCAGGGTTGGCCACACCTTTTCTACCCAAGGGCCACATACTGAAAAATCTAAGGACTAGGATGTTATCTCAAATTATCTCAAGCAAATTTTTAGTTTGTACTAAAAAAACTAAAAAATTCCTTAGTTTTAAGAGTTATTTACCATATTGTTCAGACTATAGAGCGCACCCGTATATAAGCCACACCCACTAAATTTTAGAGAAAAAAAAAATCCATATATTTATTGTTTCATAAGATTTTCTTTTAAAATAAAGTAGTATCGAAAAGTATCACAATACATTTAGGTAAATATTGGTATCGGGACCACCCTAATATATTTACACACATCATATAATGGATTGACACACCACTACAAATACAATATTGATCAAATTGGGAATTAATACCTCTCAAAATTGAGCCGGTGTTCTGAAAAAAGGTGTCATTTCATTAAAAATCTGGTAGTGAGCAACATTAATTACAGATTTTGCATCTTTAAATCCATTTCAGTTAAACATCGTAAATTAGGGTTGGCCACACCTTTTCTACCCAGGGGCCACATACTGAAAAATCAAAGGATTAGGATGTTATCTCAAATTATCTCAAGCAAATTTTTAGTTTGTATTAAAAAAACAAAAAAATTCCCTAGTTTTAAGAGTTATTTACCATATTGTTCAGACTATAGAGCGCACCCGTATATAAGACGCACCCACTAAATTTTAGGAAAAAATAAATAAATCCATATATTTATTGTTTCATAAGATTTTCTTTTAAAATAAAGTAGTATCGAAAAGTATCAAAATACATTTTGGTAAATATTGGTATCGGGACCACCCTAAAATATTTACACACATCATATAATGGATTGACACACCACTACAAATACAATATTGATCAAATTGTGAATTAATACCTCTCAAAATTGAGCCGGTGTTCTGAAAAAAGGTGTCATTTTATTAAAAATCTGGTAGTGAGCAACATTAATTACAGATTTTGCATCTTTAAATCCATTTCTATTAAACATCGTAAATTAGGGTTGGCCACACCTTTTCTACCCAGGGGCCACATACTGAAAAATCAAAGGACTAGGATGTTATTTCAAATTATCTCAAGCAAATGTTTAGTTTTTATTAAAAAAACAAAACATTTCCCTAGTTTTAAGAGTTATTTACCATATTTTTCAGACTACAGGGCGCACCCGTATATAAGTCGCACCCACTCAATTTTAGGGGGGAAAAAAATCCTTATATTTATCGTTTAATAAGATTTTCTTTTAAAATAAAGCCAATAATGACATTTAGTATCGAAAAGTATCAAAATACATTTTAGTAAATATTGGTATTCGGACCGCCCTAATATATTTACACACCTCATATAATTGATTGACACACCACTACAAATACAATATTGATCAAATTGTGAAATAATACCTCTCAAAATTGAGCCGGTGTTCTGAAAAAAGGTGTTATTTTATTAAAAATCTGGAAGTGAGCAACATTAATTACAGATTTTGCATCTTTAAATCCAATTAAATGTAACATTGTAGATCGGGGGTGGCCACACCTTTTCTACCCTGGGGCCACATACTGAAAAATCAAAGGATTAGGATGTTATCTGAAATTATCTAAAGCAAATTTTTAGTTTGTATTAAAAAACAACAACATTTCCCTAGTTTTAAGAGTTCTTTACCATATTGTTCAGACTATAGAGCGCACCGGTATACAAGCCGCACCCACTAAATTTTAGGAAAAAGAAAATACATCCATATATTTATTGTTTCATAAGATTTTCTGTCAAAATAAAGCCAATAATGACATTTAGTATCGAAAAGTTTAAAAATACATTTTAGTAAATATTGGTATTCGGACCACCCTAATATATTTACACACCTCATATAATTGATTGACACACCACTACAAATACAATATTGATCAAATTGTGAAATAATACCTCTCAAAATTGAGCCGGTGTTCTGAAAAAAGGTGTTATTTCATTAAAAATCAGGAAGTGAGCAACATTAATTACAGATTTTGCATCTTTAAATCCAATTAAATGTAACATTGTAGATCGGGGGTGGCTACACCTTTTCTACCCAGGGGCCACATACTGAAAAATCAAAGGATTAGGATGTTATCTGAAATTATCTAAAGCAAATTTTTAGTTTGTATTAAAAAACAACAACATTTCCCTAGTTTTAAGAGTTATTTACCATATTGTTCAGACTATAGAGCGCACCGGTATATAAGCCGCACCCACTAAATTTTAGAAAAAAAAATTAAAAATCCATATATTTATAGTTTCAAAAGATTGTCAGTTAAGATAGAGCCAATAATGATATTTAGTATCGAAAAGTATCAAAATACATTTTGGTAAATATTGGTATATTTACACATCTCATATAGTTGATTGACACACCACTACAACTACAATATTGATCAAATTGTGAATTAATACCTCTCAAAATTGAGCCGGTGTTCTGAAAAAAGGTGTTATTTCATTAAAAATCTGGTAGTGAGCAACATTAATTATGGACCGATTTTGATGAAATTCACTGTTATTTAATGCCACATGTCTTGTTTAATGCATCATAAGATTTGTAGCCAAAACCAAGCGAATGACGACATTTTGTTTGTGGTCCCACTTTAGTTTATAAAGTATGGGACATACACTTCGGTATGGGGACAAAACTAGTCATGAAGTACCACGTGCATACCATACCCTTACACGGTGTGACAACATTTCAGGTGCACGTGTCAGTAGACGAGGACGAGGTCTATTTCCAAGGATCCTCCTTCCCCCCGGGATGACGTAAAGGCCTCCCAGCAAACCTCCTCTCAGGGTGTTGCCAAACACACCCCTTGCAAAACTGCGCCTCAAACGGTGAGCTCACCCGGTGCACCCGGCACACATGCCAAACAACTCCACCCCTCTCCTCTGGGAGACATATTTAATTTAATTAAGGCCTGTCAACGCTATTGATTTTGGCACTTTCAATTACGGCCCCAGCAGTTTATGGGCTCCACGGGGCTGCGGATCTGCTGATCTGTGATGAGGGGGCCCCTATCAGCCCGGCACCACATGGACCAGGAGCCTCTTTGTCTTCCTTATGGGCCTGCGCTGTCTGCGCCGGGGCCCCCGCTCCCCTCCCCTCGGCCGTAATTAATCCCTCATTAGACAGCTCTTTATTGTTGGATTTGTGCACTTCATAACCAAATTGGGCAGATTAATTGCAACAGAATCCGGAAAAGCGAGTGAAAAATGACCTTTTTTAATGATGGTGCCCACGGTTCTTTGGCCGGGGGAATATTTCACACCCTCCGGAGCCACTTTTGGAGCCGTGAACTCCTATCGGGATGCTCTCATTCAAATGTTCCTGGCAGATGAATTGTCCCTCAAAGTCCTAATTGCAAAAGTCAACCTTACAAATTCCTGCCTTTTATTTACGACGGTGGCCTTTTTGCCTCCGGTGTGTTTGTCAGCGGCCGCCTGCTGCATCTCAGCGAGTGTGCACACCGGAGATAAAAATAAAATAGGCAATAAAAAGAGTGTGATGATGTGGGAGAGGCGGCCCTCACAGTTTCAAATGTTCACTATTATTTACACCCTTTAGTCGTTGGGCTATAAAAGAGTAACAAGCTATTTGCTTAACACCTTTTTACAGCTTTTATTTAAGTGGCGACTAAAACACTAGCCGCCTCTGGCACTTAATAAAAAATATCTCGCGGGCAAAGGCACATTTAAGCGAAAACAGAAATTACTATTTCAGTCACACTCGACGTTACAACACGTTTAAATCCAATTCAATTCAACGTTGTAGATCAGGGGTGGCCACACCTTTTCTGCCCACATGCTGAAAAATCAAAGGATTAGGATGTGATCTCAAATTATCCAAAGCAAATTTTTAGTTTTTAAAACCCAACATATTTACCACATTTTTCAGACTATAAGGTGCACCGTTATATAAGCCGCACCCACTAAATGTTCTTTTTTGGGGGAAAAAATCCTTATATTTATTGCTTCATAAGATTTTCTTTTAATATAAAGCCAATAATGACATTTTGTATCAAAAAGTATCAAAAAACATTTTTTGTGAATATTGGTGTCGGGACCACGGATCGATACCTAAATTTGGGGTATCATCCAAAACTAATGTAAAGTATCAAAGAACAGAAGAATAAGTGATTTTAACAGAAGTGTAGATAGAACATGTTAAAACAGAAAATAAGCAGATATTAACAGTAAATGAACAAGTAGATTAATAATACATTTTTACAGTTTGTCCCTCATAATGTTGACAAAATAATAGGTGTATAAATGACACAATATGTTACTGCATACGTCAGCAGACTAATTAGGAGTCTTTGTTTGTTGACTTACTACTAAAAGACAAGTTGACTAGTATGTTCACTATTTTATTTAAGGACTAAATTGTTCTTTGATTGCAAAAAAAAGAAAAGAAAAACCTTATAGAGACTATAGAGTGCACCGGTATATAAGCTGCACCCACTAAATTTTAGAAAAATAAATAAATAAATCCATATATTTATTGTTTTATGAGATTTTCTGTTCAAATAAAGCAAAAAATGACATTTAGTATCGAAAAGTATCAAAATACATTTTGGTAAATATTGGTATCGGGACCACCCTAATATATTTACACACCTCATAATGGATTGACACACCACTACAAATACAATATTGATCAAATTGTGAATTAATACCACGCAAAATTGAGCCGGTGTTCTGAAAAAAGGTGTTATTTCATTAAAAATCTGGAAGTGAGCAACATAAAAGACAGATTTTGCATCTTTAATTCAACATTGTAGATTAGAGGTGGCCACACCTTTTCTGCCCACGGGCTGCATACTGAAAAATCAAAGGACTAGGATGTTATCTCAAATTATCTGAAGCAATTTTTTAGTTTTTATTAAAAAAAAATAATAATTTACCTAATGTTTTGAGTTTTTTTACCATATTTTTCAGACTATAAGGTGTATAAGCCGCACCCACTAAATTTGAGTAAAAAATATTTGTTGTTTCATAAGATTTTCTTTTAAAATAAAGCCAATAATGACATTAAATATCGAAAAGTATCAAAATACATTTTGGAAAATATTGGTATCGGGACCACCCTAATATATGTACACACTTCATATAATTGATTGACACACCACTACAAATACAATATTGATCAAATTGTGAATTAATACTGCGCAAAATTGAGCTGGTGTTCTGAAAAAAGGTGTCATTTCATTAAAAATCTGGTAGTGAGCAACATTAATTACAGATTTTGCATCTTTAAATCCAATTCAATTCAACATTGTAGATCAGGGTTGGCCACACCTTTTCTGCCCACATGCTGAAAAATCAGAAGATTAGGATGTGATCTCAAATGATCTAAATCACATTTGTAGTTTGTATTAAAAAAAACATTTCCCTAGTTTTAAGAGTTATTTACCATATTTCCAGACTATAAGGCGCACCAGTATATAAGCCGCACCTACTAAATTTTTTTTTTTGGGGGGGGGGGGTCTTTATATTTATTGTTTCATAAGATTTTCTTTAAAATAAAGCCAATAATGACATTTAGTATCGAAAAGTATTGAAATACATTTTGGTAAATATATTTACACACCACTACAAATACAATATTGACCAAATTGTGAATTAATGCCTCTCAAAACTGGGCTGGTGATCTGAAAAAAGGTGTTATTTCATACAAAATCTGGTAGTGGGCAACATTAATTACAGATTTTGCATCTTTAAACCCAATTCAATGTAACATTGTAGACCAGGGGTGGCCACACCTTTTCTACCCAGGGGCCACATACTGAAAAATCAAAGGATTAGGATGTGATCTCAAATTATGTAAAGCAAATTTTTAGTTTGTATTAAAAAAAAAAAACATTTCCCTAGTTTTAAGCGTTATTTACCATATTTTCAGACTACAGAGCGCACCGGTATTTAAGCCACACCCACTAAATTTTAGGGGGAAAAAAAAAATCCATATATTTATTGTTTCATAAGATTTTCTTTTAAAATAAAGCTAATGACATTTTGTATCGAAATGTATTGAAATACATTTTGGTAAATATTGTTATCAGGACCACCCTAATATATTTACACACCTCATATAATGGATTGACACACCACTACAAATACAATATTGATCAAATTGTGAATTAATACCTCTCAAAATTGAGCCGGTGTTCTGAAAAAAGGTGTTATTTCATTAAAAATCTGATAGTGAGCATCATAAATGACAGATTTTGCATCTTTAAATCCAATTAAATGTAACATTGTAGATCTGGGGTGGCCACACCTTTTCTACCCAGGGGCCACATACTGAAAAATCAAAGGATTAGGATATTATGTCAAATTGTCTCAAGCAAATGTTTAGTTTTTATTTAAAAAACCGTTTAGTTTTTATTTAAAAAAACTAAACATATCCCTAGTTTTAAGAGTTATTTACCATATTGTTCAGACTATAGAGCGCACCCCTATATAAGCTGCACCAACTAAATTTTATGAAAAATAAAAATAAAATAATCCATATGTTAGCAGATATATATGTTGTGAAATGTATATTTACACAGTTTATTTAAGTTGACTCCAGTTATGACAGGTCTGGACTTTGTTCATTTATGTTTTGTATTAGATCCTGTGTTCCCTAATTTTCAGTGTACATAAATGAAGGCGTGTGTTGCTGAGTCCGACCTGGACATAATCTGGACTGGACCTGGTTTTAAGAACCCTTTAAACAATCTAATTTCATTGACAACCTGGTCTGGTGACTATAAGGTCCTTTTTTTAAAAATAAAATAAAATAAGATAAATAAATAAAAAAAACATTTTCTTGAATAAAACAGAAAGTAAAACAGTATAAAAACAATTACATAAAAAATAGTCATTAATAAAAATGTTAGTGGACCAGCAGCACACACAATCATGTGTGTATCCCTTGCAGACTGTATTGTTCTAGATTGTAAGAACCAGAATATTAATAACAGAGAGAAACAACCCCTTTTGGGTGAATGAGTGTGAATGGGGGAGGGAATATTTTTTGGGTAAACCTAACCCTAACACTAACCCTAACCCCTAACCCTAACCCCAAACCTAACCCTAACCCTAACCCTAACCCTAACCCTAATCCTAACCTTAACCCCAACCCCGACCCTAACCCTAACCCTAACCCCAACTCTAAACCTAACCCTAACCCCAACTCTAAACCTAACCCTAACCCTAACCCAAACCCCAACCCCAACCCCAACCCCAACCCTAATCCTAACCCTAACCATAACCATAACCCTAACCCTAACCCTGACCCCGGCCACGGCCACGACCCTGACCCTACCCCTAACCCTAACCCCAACCCTAACCCTAACCCTAACCCTAACCCCAACCCCAACTCTAAACCTAACCCCAACCCTTACCCTAACCTTAACCCAAACCGTGTAGCTTGTGTTTTTTATGTTGATTTAATACAAAATAAATAAATAAATAACTAAATAAAAAAATAATAATAATTTTTAAAAAAATGAAAAAATAAATAAATGAAATAAAAAAAATAAAATAAATGCAAAATAAAAAATAAAAAATAGAAAATAAATGAAAAATAAAAAATAAAAAATAAAAAATAAAAAATAACCCCAACTCTAAACCTAACCCTAAGCCAACCCCAACCCCAACCCCAACCCTAATCCTAACCATAACCATAACCCTGACCTTGACCCCGACCCTAACCCAAACCCCAACCCTAAACCTAACCCTAACCCCAATCCCTAACCCTAACACTAACACTAACCCTAACCCTAACCCCTAACCCTAACCCCAACACTAACCCTAACCCCAACCCCAACCCCAACCCTAACCCTTATCCTAACCCTAACCATAACCCTAACCATAACCCTAATCCTAACCTTAACCCCAACCCCGACCCTAACCCTAACCCTAACCCCTAACCCTAATCGTAACCCCAACTCTAAACCTAACCCTAACCCTAACCCCAACCCCAACCCCAACCCTAACCCTAACCCTAACCCTAACCCTAACCCTAACCCTAACCCTAACCGTAACCCTGACCCCGACCCCGGCCACGGCCACGACCCTGACCCTGACCCTAACCCTAATCCCAACCCTAACCCTAACCCTAACCCCAACCCCAACTCTAAACCTAACCCCTAACCCCAACCCCAACCCCAACCCTTACCCTAACCTTAACCCAAACCGTGTAGCTTGTGTTTTTCATGTTGATTTAATACAAAATAAATAAATAAATAATTAAATAAAAAAATAATAATAATTAAAAAATAAATAAATAAATAAATAAATTTAAAACAAATAATACATTTTTTTTAAAATAAAAAATAAAAAATAAATAAAAAATAAATAAAAAATAAATTAAAAAAAAAAAAAAAATAAATTAAAAATAAATAAAAAATAAAAAATAAAAAATAAAAACTAACCCCAACTCTAAACCCAACCCTAACCCTAACCCTAATCCTAACCATAACCATAACCATAACCCTAACCTTGACCCCGACCCCGACCCCCGACCCGACCGAAAATATAAAAATATAAAATACAAAAAAATACCAAAAAATAGAAAAAATACAAAAAATACAAAAAATAAAATAACAAATAACAAATAACAATTTTAAAATAAAAAATAAAAAATAAAAGATAAAAAATAAAATCCTTTTCAGCGCTCTTATTTTTAGTTCCACTTCCTGTTTTGCTCATCAGGCCACACCTGTTCTTGGTTGCCAATCAGGATGCTTTATACCGAGAGTGTCAAACCGGTTTTCACCGAGGGCCACATGGTGGTTATGGCTGGCCTCCAAGGGCCACTTGTAACTGTAAATCGTTTATGAATGTTATGTATCGGGAATCACCTCCTGATATTATTTTAATGTTTTTACATTGTCTGTAAAGAAATAATATTTTAGTGGCCACGATGTTACCTTCAAAATGAGTGTTTTTACGGCACATAACTGTCAATAGAAAAGAGTAGTACAGTTTGTTTTATAACAGAGTTCTGGCAACTGAGCTGGACAGAGATTTTAAGTCTTCTATCCACACAGCTTTATTCAATGCGAGCCAATACATGGTGCTTATTAAACCAAGGTCCGACTAGATAATATGTATATCACTAGTATGTGATCATTGTCAACAGTCTGCAGCTAATTTCATACAAACGTTTCGACTTCGCCCATCCCTGTGCAGTTATTGGACTGAAATGCTCAACACTTTTTGACTTTGGTTACTGGCGGAAGAATCAAACCGACTATTTGAGGTAGTCCTTTTATCTCAGCCAATCCAAAAATAACTTGGTGGCATTTAAGTACTTTGTTGGCTCAAGGACTCGTTGTGCTAAATTGGAAGGCGAAGGCGTCTCCCAGCCACGCCCGCTGGAACACGGATATTTTATTTTATTTATTTCCTCATATCGGAGAAAATTAGGCGGACATTGAACGGTTTCCAGCGAGGGTTGGACTCCGCCAAGGCTGCCCTTTGTCACCGATTCTGCACTGCAAAAAGTCAGTGTTCAAAAACAAGGGAAAAAAATACAAAAATGAGGGGTATTTTATTTGAACTAAGCAAAATTATCTGCCAATAGAACAAGAAAATTTGACTTGTCAAGACTTTCCAAAAAAACATGTTTTACTCAATATAGGTCATAAAATCTCAGCAACAAGCTCTAATATCTTACTGAGATCATTTAGGACCAAAACCCTTAAAACAAGTAAAACACACTAACATAAAATCTTATGTATGGCCGTGCAAGTCCAGGGGAAGAAGAGGGGGAAAAAGCGGCCAAAATGGTCAAAAGTCCCAATTTTGTCCAAAATACCTCCCCGGGTTCCAGTCCCACAAGTCTCGCCGCCGGCCGCACAAGTCCCAGGATGCAAAAAATGTCCAAAACGCACCCAGCAAAGTCCCACGGGAAGTGGGGGAGAAAAGTGAGAAAAGTTGGCAAAAGTCCCCAAAAATTGTTCAAAATACCTACCCAGGTTCCAGTCTCACAAGTCCCGCCGACGGCCGCGCAAGTCCCGGGATGCCCACAATGTCCATAACACACCCAGCCGAGTCCCACGGGGAGGGGGGATACAAGTTGGAAAAGTCGGCAAAAGTCCCAAAAATGTTCAAAATATCTACCCAGGTTCGAGTCCCACAAATCCCGCCGCCGGCCGGGATGCCCAAAATGTCCAAAACGCGCCCAGCAAAGTCCCACAGGAAGGCGGGGAGAAAAGTGAGAAAAGTCGGTAAAATGTTCAAAAATCACACCCGGGTTCGAGTGCCACAAGTCTTAAGACTTGTGGCACTCCATGTGGGACTCAAACCTGGGTAGGTATTTTGAACAATTTGGGGACTTTTGCAGACTTTTCCAACTTTTACCCCCCCCCCCCCCCCCCCTCCCTGTGGGACTCGGCTGGGTGTGTTATGGACATTGTGGGCATCCCCGGACTTGCGCGGCCGGCGGCGGGACTTGTGAGACTCGAACATGGGTAGGTATTTTGAACAATTTTTGGGGACTTTTGCCGACTTTTCTCACTTTTCTCCCCCACTTCCCGTGAGACTTTGCTGGGTGCGTTTTGGACATTTTTTGCATCCCGGGACTTGTGCGGCCGGCGGCGAGACTCGTGGGACTGGAACCCGGGGAGGTATTTTGGACAAAATTGGGACTTTTGAGCATTTTGGCCGCCTTTTCCCCCTCTTCTTCCCCGCCTTCCTGTGCACCATTGCTGGGTGTGTTTTGGACATTTGGACAAAAATAGTTTCAAGCATGTTTTACTCAATATAGGTCATTAAATCTCAGCAACAAGCTGCAATATCTTACTGAGATAATTTAAAAAACCCTTAAAACAAGTAAAACACTCTAACATAAAATCTGCTTAGTGAGAAGAATTATCTTATCAGACAGAAAATAAGCAAATATCACCCTTATTTGAGATATTTAGTCTTACTTAGATTTCAGTTTTTGCAGTGTGTTCATAACTTTTATGGACATCATTTCTAGGCACGGTCAGGGCGTTGAGGGGATCCGGTTTGGTGGCTGTAGGATTAGGTCTCTGGTTTTTGCAGAGGATGTGGTCCTGATGGCTTCATCTGGCCTAGGATTTTCAGCTCTCACTGGATCGGTTCGCAGCTGAGTGTGAAGCGACTGGGATGGAAATCAGCACCTCCAAGTCCGAGAACATTTTATGTGTATTGTATTGTATTTCTGTTAACTGTCTGTCAAAAAAATTCAATGAAACTAAAGAAAATATTTTTTTCCTGCACTTCACCCGCCGTCTCTGCATCCATGGGTCCAGACCAACACTTACACTTAACTGTGACAACTCTGCCCAACTCTGTTCTGGCTGATAAAGATTATAGTTTTTTTTTCCATGACATCACTGGGGAGAGAATTGATGTCAAAACATGACTCAAACATTTTTCACAAACTCAAAAATGTTTCACAAACTCAAAAAAATGTTTCACAAACGCAAAAACATGTTTCACAAATGTAAAAAAATGTTTCACAAAAGCAAAATAATGTTTCGCAAATGCAAAAAAAAGTTTCACAAATGCAAAAAAAGTTTCACAAATGCAAAAAAAAGTTTCACAAATGCACTTTTTTTTTTCACAAATGCAAGAAATGTTTTCACAAATGCAAAACATTCTTTGACAAATGCAAAAAAAGTTGCACAAATGCAAACAAATGTTTCACAAATGCAAAAAAATGTTTCACAAATGCAAAAAAATGTTTCATAAACTCACTTTTTTTTTTTACAAAATCAAAACAGTATTTTACAAACTCAGAAATGTTTCACAAATGCATAAAAATGTTTCATAAATGCCAAAAAATGTTTCACAAACTCTAAAATGTTTCACAAACTCAAAAACGTTTCACAAACTCAAACATTTTTCACAAATGACAAAAAATGTTTGACAAACTCAAAAAATGTTTCAAAAACTCAAAAATGTTTCACAAACGCAAAAACATGTTTCACAAATGTAAAAAAAAATGTTTCACAAACTCACAAATGTTTCACAAACTCAAAAATATTTCACAAACGCCAAAAACTGTTTCACAAACTAAAAAAACATTTTCACAAACGCAAAAAATGTTTCACAAACTCGAAAAATAAGTTTCAGAAATGCAAAAAAAGTTTCACAAATGCATAAAAATGTTTCACAAACTCAAAAAAATGTTTCACAAACTCAAAAATGTTTCACAAACGAAAAAACATGTTTCACAAATGTAAAAAAATGTTTCACAAAAGCAAAATAATGTTTCGCAAATGCAAAAAAAAGTTTCACAAATGCAAAAAAAAGTTTCACAAATGCACATTTTTTTTCACAAATGCAAGAAATGTTTTCACAAATGCAAAACATTCTTTGACAAATGCAAAAAAAGTTGCACAAATGCAAACAAATGTTTCACAAATGCAAAAAAATGTTTCACAAATGCAAAAAAAGTTGCACAAATGCAAACAAATGTTTCACAAATGCAAAAAAATGTTTCACAAATGCAAAAAAATGTTTCATAAACTCACTTTTTTTTTCACAAAATCAAAACAGTATTTTACAAACTCAGAAATGCTTCACAAATGCATAAAAATGTTTCATAAATGCCAAAAAATGTTTCACAAACTCTAAAATGTTTCACAAACTCTAAAATGTTTCACAAACTCAAAAACGTTTCACAAACTCAAACATTTTTCACAAATGACAAAAAATGTTTGACAAACTCAAAAAATGTTTCACAAACTCCAAAATATTTCACAAACACCAAAAACTGTTCCACAAACTAAAAAAACATTTTCACAAACGCAAAAAATGTTTCACAAACTCGAAAAATAAGTTTCAGAAATGCAAAAAAAGCTTCACAAATGCATAAAAATGTTTCACAAACTCGAAAAAAAAGGGACAAGCGGTAAAAAATGGATGGATGGATGGATAGATTGACTTATTTTTTGGGGGTGTAGGGGGAGAGAACATTTGATGTGTATTGTATTGTATTTCTGTTAACTGAGTGTCAAAAAAATTCAATGAAACTAAATAACTTTTTTTTTCCTGCACTTCACCTGCCGTCTCTGCATCCATGGGTCCAGACCAACACTTACACTTAACTGTGACAACTCTGCCAGTTTACAGCCTCAATGTTGTGCTATTGGTGACAGTCTAGTATTATTATTACTCGTGTTATGAATATATGTAGTGTCAACATTTGGGTTTTTTTGTAGAGTAATTGTCATTTTAGAATAAAAAAGGAGCTGCAAGTGGCCCCGGGGCCGCACCCCTGTTCTGGCTGATAAAGATTATAGTTGGATGTGCACATGATGCATGATATCACATAACCGAAAAAAAAAAGCCAAGCATGGCGGCCTGGGTGTGTGAGTCACATTTCCATGACATCATTGATGTCAAAAGTAAGGTAATTGTGGTGTCACCGTACACCTTGGCAATTACCACGTCACTCAACCATTAAGGCTCATTATCTTTGTGAGAGCACACAATGGAGTCGCACAAGCCTTTATGCTAATTGCTAGCAGACACACGATCCACTTTGAAAACGCTGCGTGAGATTTTGCTTCTGTTGCGCAAATACGCTGATTGAGTTTCACTTGACGGACACGTGAGCGTAGTGAAATGTACATTTAGCCATGGGCCGGCCCGCTTTACCACCGCCTGCATACGGAGGACGGGGTGGACGCCTTTGGTGGAAAAATACTGAGAGCCGCTTGAACGGTGGAATTAGGGGCAGCCGGGAGATGGGGCCCCTGGGTTGACCCCGTTTTAGGGATCAAAAGTTGGAAAAAAGTGGATCTAACGTGACTCATTAAAAACAAGTGTGACACAAGTGTGATCTATATGGACTGGAATTGCTGCCAAAACTCAACAACATCAAAACAATGTTTCACAAACTCAAACATTTTTTTCACAAACTCCAAATTGTTTCACAAACTCAAAAATGTTTCACAAACTCAAAACATTTTTCACAGACTCAAAAATGTTTCACAAACGCGAAAAAAGTTTCACAAACGCAAAACAATGTTTCACAAACTTTAAAATGTTTCACAAACTCCAAATTGTTCCACAAACTCAAAAATGTTTTACAAACTCAAAACATTTTTCACAAACGCAAAAAAAGTTTCACAAATGCAAAAAAATGTTTCACAAACGCAAATTTTTTTTTCACAAACTCTAAAATGTTTCAAAAACGCAAAAAAATGTTTCACAAACTCCAAATTGTTTCAAAAACTCAAAAATGTTTCAAAAACGCAAAAAATGTTTCACAAACGCAAAAAAGGTTCACAAACGCAAAAAAATGCTTCACAAACTCTAAAATGTTTCACAAACTCTAAGTTGTTTCACAAACCCTAAATTGTTTCACAATCTCAAAAAGGTTTCACAAACGCCAACAATGCACAAACTCAAAAAATGTTTCACAAACTCAAAACATTTTCACAAACGCAAAAACATGTTTCACAAATGTAAAAAAAAAATGTTTCACAAATGCAAAAACATTTTTCACAAACTCAAACATTTTTCACAAACTCAAAAATGTTTCACAAACGCCAAAAACTGTTTCGCACACTCAAAAAAATGTTTCACAAACTCTAAAATGTTTCACAAACTCCAAATTGTTCCACAAACTCAAAAATGTTTTACAAACTCAAAACATTTTTCACAAACGCAAAAAAATTTCACAAATGCAAAAAAATGTTTCACAAACGCACATTTTTTTTTCACAAACTCTAAAATGTTTCAAAAACGCAAAAAAATGTTTCACAAACTCCAAATAGTTTCACAAACTCAAAAATGTTTCAAAAACGCAAAAAATGTTTCACAAACGCAAAAAAAGGTTCACAAACGCAAAAAAATGTTTCATCAACTCTAAAATGTTTCACAAACTCTAAGTTGTTTCACAAACCTAAATTGTTTCACAATCTCAAAAATGTTTCACAAACGCCAACAATGCACAAACTCAAAAAATGTTTCACAAACTCAAACATTTTTCACAAACGCAAAAACATGTTTCACAAATGTAAAAAAAAAATGTTTCACAAATGCAAAAACATGTTTCACAAACTCAAACATTTTTCACAAACTCAAAAATGTTTCACAAACGCCAAAAACTGTTTCACACACTCAAAAAAATGTTTCACAAACTCTAAAATGTTTCACAAACTCCAAATTGTTCCACAAACTCAAAAATGTTTTACAAACTCAAAACATTTTTCACAAACGCAAAAAAAGTTTCACAAATGCAAAAAAATGTTTCACAAACACAATTTTTTTTTTCACAAACCCTAAAATGTTTCAAAAACGCAAAAAAATGTTTCACAAACTCCAAATTGTTTCACAAACTCAAAAATGTTTCAAAAACGCAAAAAAATCTTCACAAACGCAAAAAAAAG
This sequence comes from Entelurus aequoreus, assembly GCF_033978785.1. Classification (NCBI taxonomy): domain Eukaryota; kingdom Metazoa; phylum Chordata; class Actinopteri; order Syngnathiformes; family Syngnathidae; genus Entelurus; species Entelurus aequoreus. The sequence continues at coordinate 14,352,155 of NC_084731.1, read as the reverse complement.
GTTCACAAGCACAAAACAGTGTTTCACAAACTCTAAAATGTTTCACAAACTCTAAGTTGTTTCACAAACTCTAAATTGTTTCACTATCTCAAAAATGTTTCACAAACGCCAACAATGCACAAACTCAAAAAATGTTTCACAAACTCAAAAATTTTTCACAAATGCAAAAACATGTTTCACAAATGTAAAAAAAAAATGTTTCACAAATGCAAAAACATTTTTCACAAACTCAAACATTTTTCACAAACTCAAAAATGTTTCACAAACGCCAAAAACTGTTTCACACACTCAAAAAAATGTTTCACAAACTCTAAAATGTTTCACAAACTCAAAAATGTTTTACAAACTCAAAACATTTTTCACAAACGCAAAAAAATGTTTCACAAACTCTAAAATGTTTCACAAACTCTAAGTTGTTTCACAAACCCTAAATTGTTTCACAATCTCAAAAATGTTTCACAAACGCCAACAATGCACAAACTCAAAAAATGTTTCACAAACTCAAACATTTTTCACAAACGCAAAAACATGTTTCACAAATGTAAAAAAAAAAGTTTCACAAATGCAAAAACATTTTTCACAAACTCAAACATTTTTCACAAACTCAAAAATGTTTCACAAACGCCAAAAACTGTTTCGCACACTCAAAAAAATGTTTCACAAACTCTAAAATGTTTCACAAACTCCAAATTGTTCCACAAACTCAAAAATGTTTTACAAACTCAAAACATTTTTCACAAACGCAAAAAAAGTTTCACAAATGCAAAAAAATGTTTCACAAACGCAAATTTTTTTTCACAAACTCTAAAATGTTTCAAAAACGCAAAAAAATGTTTCACAAACTCCAAATTGTTTCACAAACTCAAAAATGTTTCAAAAACGCAAACATTTTTTCACAAACGCAAAAAAAAGGTTCACAAGCGCAAAAAAATGTTTCACAAACTCTAAAATGTTTCACAAACTCTAAGTTGTTTCACAAACCCTAAATTGTTTCACAATCTCAAAAATGTTTCACAAACGCCAACAATGCACAAACTCAAAAAATGTTTCACAAACTCAAACATTTTTCACAAACGCAAAAACATGTTTCACAAATGTAAAAAAAAAAGTTTCACAAATGCAAAAACATTTTTCACAAACTCAAACATTTTTCACAAACTCAAAAATGTTTCACAAACGCCAAAAACTGTTTCACACACTCAAAAAATGTTTCACAAACTCTAAAATGTTTCACAAACTCCAAATTGTTCCACAAACTCAAAAATGTTTTACAAACTCAAAACATTTTTCACAAACGCAAAAAAAGTTTCACAAATGCAAAAAAATGTTTCACAAACGCAAATTTTATTTTCACAAACTCTAAAATGTTTCAAAAACGCAAAAAAATGTTTCACAAACTCCAAATTGTTTCACAAACTCAAAAATGTTTCAAAAACGCAAACATTTTTTCACAAACGCAAAAAAAAGGTTCACAAGCGCAAAAAAATGTTTCACAAACTCTAAAATGTTTCACAAACTCTAAGTTGTTTCACAAACCCTAAATTGTTTCACAATCTCAAAAATGTTTCACAAACGCCAACAATGCACAAACTCAAAAAATGTTTCACAAACTCAAACATTTTTCACAAACGCAAAAACATGTTTCACAAATGTAAAATAAAATGTTTCACAAATGCAAAAACATTTTTCACAAACTCAAACATTTTTCACAAACTCAAAAATGTTTCACAAACGCCAAAAACTGTTTCACACACTCAAAAAAATGTTTCACAAACTCTAAAATGTTTCACAAACTCCAAATTGTTCCACAAACTCAAAAATGTTTTACAAACTCAAAACATTTTTCACAAACGCAAACAAAGTTTCACAAATGCAAAAAAATGTTTCACAAACGCAAATTTTTATTCCACAAACTCTAAAATGTTTCAAAAACGCAAAAAAATGTTTCACACACTCCAAATTGTTTCACAAACTCAAAAATGTTTCAAAAACGCAAAAAATGTTTCACAAACGCAAACAAAAGGTTCACAAACTCCAAAAATGTTTCACAAACTCAACAATTTTTCACAAATGCAAAAACATATTTCACAAATGCAAAAACATTTTTCACAAACTCAAACATTTTTCACAAACTCAAAAATATTTCACAAACGCCAAAAACTGTTTCACACACTCAAAAAAATGTTTCATAAATGCAAAAAAATGTTTCACAAACTCAAAATTTTTTTCAAAAACTCAAAAATGTTTCACAAACGCAAAAAAAAGTTTCACAAATGTAAAAAAAAATTTTTTTCACAAATGCAAAAACATTTTTCACAAACTCAAACATTTTTCACAAACTCAAAAATGTTTCACAAATGCCAAAAACTGTTTCACACACTCAAAAAAATGTTTTATAAATGCAAAAAAATGTATCACAAACTCAAAAAAATGTTCACAAACTCAAACAAATGTCCAAAAACTCAAAAATGTTTCAAAAACGCAAAAAAATGTTCACAAACTCAAACATTTTTTCAAAAACTCAAAAATGTTTCACAAACGCAAAAAAAGTTAAACAAACGCAAAGAAAAGTTTCACGAACGCAACATTTTTTTTCACAAACTCAAAAATTTTGCAAAAATGCAAAAACATGTTTCACAAATGTAAAAAAATGTTTCACAAATGCAAAAAAATGTTTCCACAAACTCAAACATTTTTCACAAACTCAAAAATGTTTTACAAACGCCAAAAATGGTTCACAAACTAAAAATAAGTCTTTCACAAACTAAAAAACGTTTCAAAAACGCAAAAAATTGTTTCACAAATGTAAACATTTTTTTCACAAATGCAAAAAAATGTTTCACAAACTCAACATTTTTTCACAAACTCAAAAAAGTTTCATAAACGCCAAATTTTTTTTCACAAACTCAAAAAAATGTTTCACAAACTCAAAAAATGTTTCACAAATGCAAATAATTTTTTCACAAATGCAAAAATTGTTTTCACAAATCCAAAAAATGTTTCACAAATTCAAACAAATGTCTCACAAATGCAAAAAATGTTTCACAAACTCTAAAAAATGTTTCACAAACTCAAATGTTTTTTTCACAAACTCAATTTTTTTTTTCACAAACGCGAAAAAAGTTTCACAAATGCAAAAAATGTTGCACAAATGCAAAAAAATGTTTCACAAACTCAAATGTTTTTTTCACAAATGTACAATTTTTTTTCACAAACTCCAAAAAATGTTTCACAAACTCAATTTTTTTTTCTCACAAATGCTAAAAAATGTTTCACAAACTAAACATTTTTTTTCACAAATGCAAAAACAAGTTTCACAAACTCGAAAAAAAAGATTCACAAATGCAAAAAAATGTTTTACAAACTCAAAAATGTTTCCCAAAAACACAAAATGATTGGCAAGTAGAAAAACAATTTTCTTCAAGTTAATACTTTTGGCACACATTTTCCACTTTGCGCAATTTTTGTTTCTCACGTGAGTTTGTTTGTTTCTTGAGTTTGTGAAAAATTGTTTTGAGATTGGGAAACATTTTTGAGTGTGTGAAACATTTTTGAGTTTGTGGAGTTTTGGCAGTCATTTCACTCTAAAGATCTTTTCTCCGACACTTTGCAAACACGGAGAGGTGTCAGCCATGTTTTCATCAGTTCCTTGCACACTCACCATGCAGAGGCCTTATAAGGCAGCAAGGATCCTGCAGCTTCATGTTATCTGCACGTCTTCAATATTGTTGATGACTATCTCTGTCTGTCGGAGGTTCTCAGTCCTTTTATGAACACGCAGGATTCACTTTCTGCTCTCACACAAGTGATCATTTCATTCAAACTGAAGTTTGACATGTTTGTCTGCATCAATCTAACAGCAAGTCACGAAATACTAGAATCAAACTGAAGGCCGCATCATTTAAGACGGCCTGGAAATAACGTCTGTCAACCAATGTTATAATGTCATACAAGTTGTTCAAATTAAAATAAATACTTAGAAAACCGCTTAAGTTATGATTTCAAAAGCAAATTATTCACTGAAAAACTACAACAGATGTAAAACTGGCAGCTCCGTGGCAGGAATATTATTGTAAGAACAGTTGTACTTTTTGCCTTTTACAGTCAAACGCCATCAAATAACAATTGTTGATTTTACCGTAAAAAAACTGGCAGCTCAGTTGCCAGAATTTTACCCTAAAAACACACCGGTACTGTTTTCCATTTCCAGTAAAACATCATAAAAACAACAATTTACGATGGATTTTACAGTAAAAAAAAAAACTGGCAGTTCAGTTGAGAGAATTTAAGTGTAAAAAAACCACTGGTATCTTTTTCCATTTACAGTAAAACACCATAAAAAGAACAGCTGAAAATTTTACAGTTAAAACCTGGCGGTTTTCGCAATAATTTTACTGTAAAAAACATTAGTACCTTTTTCTATCTACAGTAAAAAAAAAACGCAAAATAACATTTGACTTAACGTAAAAACTGGCAGCTCAGTTGCCAGAATTTGACCCTAAAAACACACCCGTACCGTTTTCCATTTCCAGTAAAACATCATAAAAACAACAATTTACGATGGACTTTACAGTAAAAAAAAACTGGCAGTTCAGTTGAGAGAATTTAAGTGTAAAAAAACCACTGGTATCTTTTTCCATTTACAGTAAAACACCATAAAAAGAACAGCTGAAAATTTTACAGT
>NC_084731.1:14327471-14339971 GCF_033978785.1 Entelurus aequoreus | reverse complement strand
GGTTTTCACAAACTATTTTTTTTTCCCAAAATCAAAACAGTATTTTACAAACTCATAAATGTTTCACAAATGCATAAAAATGTTTCACAAAGGCTAAACAATTTTTCACAAATGCAAAGAAAAGTTTCACAACGAAAATTATTTTTCACAAACACAAAAAAATGTTTCACAAACTCTAAAATGTTTCACAAACTCAAAAGTGTTTCACAAACTCAAAAGTGTTTCACAAACGCAAAAATGTTTCACAAACGCAAAAATGTTTCGCAAACGGCAAAAATGTTTCACAAACCCAAAAAATGTTGTCATTATTGCTAATTTTTTTTTCACAAACTCAAAACAATTTTCAAAAACTTAAAAAAGTTTCACAAATGCAAAAAAAGTTTGACAAACGAAAAGAAATGTTTCACAAACGCAAAAAATGTTTTCACAAACTCAAACATTTTTCACAAATGCACACAAAGTTTCACATACGCAAAAAAAGGTTCACAAAAGCAAAAAAATGTTTCACAAACTCTAAAACTTTTCACAAACTCTAAAATATTTCACAAACTCTAAATTGTTTCACAAACGCAAAAATGTTTTACAAACGCCAAAAATGTTTCACAAACTCAAAAAAATGTTTCACAAACTTAAAAATGTTTCACAAACGCAAAAAAACTAGTAGAACTAAAATAGTTTTATTCGGTAACAGCGGAAGGGAAAGTCAAACACAAATACAAATAGATTGGGTTTTTTTTTGTACCCCAGGGATCAATACTGGGACCATATCTCTACACAAAGCACATTTGTAAAGTTACAACGTGAGTTTTACTCGCAGACGACACACCTTTGTTTTGTTCACACGGAAGCTAATACAAATAATAACTGAAGAAATGAATACATTAAAGAGATGGTTTGACAAAAACAGACTTATCTTCACAAAATGGTTCACAAACTCAAAACAGTATTTCACAACCTCAAAAAAAGTTGCATAAAAGCAAAAAAAATATTTCACGAACTCAAAAAAATGTTTCACAATCTCAAAAAAAGTTGCATATATGCAAAAAAAATATTTCACAAACTCAAAAAAATGTTTCACAAACTCAAAAAAATGTTCACAAACTCAAAACAAGTTTTATAAATGCAAAAACATATTTCACAAACTCAAAAAAATGTTTCACAAACTCAAAAAAATGTTTCATAAATGCTAAAAAAAATGTTTCACAAACTCAGAAAAAATGTTTCAAAAATGCCAAAAAAAAGGTTCACAAACTCGAAAAAAAAGTTTCACAAATGCAAAAAAAAGGTTCAAAAACTAAAATGTTTTTTTCACAAATGCAAACAAGGTTTTCACAAACTATTTTTTTTCCCCAAAATCAAAACAGTATTTTACAAACTCATAAATGTTTCACAAATGCATAAAAATGTTTCACAAACGCTAAACAATTTTTCACAAATGCAAAGAAAAGTTTCACAACGAAAATTATTTTTCACGAACACAAAAAAATGTTTCACAAACTCTAAAATGTTTCACAAACTCAAAAGTGTTTCACAAACGCAAAAATGTTTCACAAACGCAAAAATGTTTCACAAACGGCAAAAATGTTTCACAAACCCAAAAAATGTTGTCATTATTGCTAATTTTTTTTTCACAAACTCAAAACAATTTTCACAAACTTAAAAAAGTTTCACAAATGCAAAAAAAGTTTGGCAAACGAAAAGAAATGTTTCACAAACGCAAAAAATGTTTTCACAAACTCAAACATTTTTCACAAATGCACACAAAGTTTCACAAATGCAAAAAAAGGTTCACAAAAGCAAAAAAATGTTTCACAAACTCTAAAACGTTTCACAAACTCTAAAATATTTCACAAACTCTAAATTGTTTCACAAACGCAAAAATGTTTTACAAACGCCAAAAATGTTTCACAAACTCAAAAAAATGTTTCACAAACTTAAAAATGTTTCACAAACGCAAAAAAACTAGTAGAACTAAAATAGTTTTATTCGGTAACAGCGGAAGGGAAAGTCAAACACAAATACAAATAGATTGGGTTTTTTTTTTGTACCCCAGGGATCAATACTGGGACCATATCTCTACACAAAGCACATTTGTAAAGTTACAAAGTGAGTTTTACTCGCAGACGACACACCTTTGTTTTGTTCACACGGAAGCTAATACAAATAATAACTGAAGAAATGAATACATTAAAGAGATGGTTTGACAAAAACAGACTTATCTTCACAAAATGGTTCACAAACTCAAAACAGTATTTCACAACCTCAAAAAAAGTTGCATAAAAGCAAAAAAAATATTTCACGAACTCAAAAAAATGTTTCACAATCTCAAAAAAAGTTGCATATATGCAAAAAAAATATTTCACAAACTCAAAAAAATGTTTCACAAACTCAAAAAAATGTTCACAAACTCAAAACAAGTTTTATAAATGCAAAAACATATTTCACAAACTCAAAAAAATGTTTCACAAACTCAAAAAAATGTTTCATAAATGCTAAAAAAAATGTTTCACAAACTCAGAAAAAATGTTTCAAAAATGCCAAAAAAAAGGTTCACAAACTCGAAAAAAAAGTTTCACAAATGCAAAAAAAAGGTTCAAAAACTAAAATGTTTTTTTCACAAATGCAAACAAGGTTTTCACAAACTATTTTTTTTCCCCAAAATCAAAACAGTATTTTACAAACTCATAAATGTTTCACAAATGCATAAAAATGTTTCACAAACGCTAAACAATTTTTCACAAATGCAAAGAAAAGTTTCACAACGAAAATTATTTTTCACGAACACAAAAAAATGTTTCACAAACTCTAAAATGTTTCACAAACTCAAAAGTGTTTCACAAACGCAAAAATGTTTCACAAACGCAAAAATGTTTCACAAACGGCAAAAATGTTTCACAAACCCAAAAAATGTTGTCATTATTGCTAATTTTTTTTTCACAAACTCAAAACAATTTTCACAAACTTAAAAAAGTTTCACAAATGCAAAAAAAGTTTGGCAAACGAAAAGAAATGTTTCACAAACGCAAAAAATGTTTTCACAAACTCAAACATTTTTCACAAATGCACACAAAGTTTCACAAATGCAAAAAAAGGTTCACAAAAGCAAAAAAATGTTTCACAAACTCTAAAACGTTTCACAAACTCTAAAATATTTCACAAACTCTAAATTGTTTCACAAACGCAAAAATGTTTTACAAACGCCAAAAATGTTTCACAAACTCAAAAAAATGTTTCACAAACTTAAAAATGTTTCACAAACGCAAAAAAACTAGTAGAACTAAAATAGTTTTATTCGGTAACAGCGGAAGGGAAAGTCAAACACAAATACAAATAGATTGGGTTTTTTTTTTGTACCCCAGGGATCAATACTGGGACCATATCTCTACACAAAGCACATTTGTAAAGTTACAAAGTGAGTTTTACTCGCAGACGACACACCTTTGTTTTGTTCACACGGAAGCTAATACAAATAATAACTGAAGAAATGAGTACATTAAAGAGATGGTTTGACAAAAACAGACTTATCTTTAGTTCACACACTCAAAAAAATGGTTGACAAACTCAAAACAGTATTTCACAAACTCAAAAAAAGTTTCATAAATGCAAAACAAATTTTTCACGAATTTAAAAAAATGTTTAACAAACTCACATTTTTTTTTCACAAACTCAAAAAAATGTTTTGTAAATGCAAAATGCACATTTTTTTTCACAAACTCAAAAAATGTTCACAAACTCAAAAAAAGTTTCATAAATGCAAAAACATATTTCACGAACTCAAAAAAATGTTTCACAAACTCAAAAAAAAGTTTCATAAATGCACAAAAATGTTTCACAAACTCAAAAATATGTTTCACAAACGCTAAAAAATGTTTCACACACTTGAAAAAAAAGTTTCACAAATGCAAAAAAAAATGTTTCACAAACTCAAAAAAAAGTTTCACAAATGCAAATTTTTTTTTCACAAACTACAATTTTTTTTTCACAAAATCAAAACAGTATTTTACAAACTCATAAATGTTTCACAAATGCATAAAAATGTTTCACAAACGCCAAACAATTTTTCACGAACGCAAAGAAAAGTTTCACAAACGCAAACAATGTTTTCACAAGCTCAAAAATGTTTCACAAACTCAAAAAAAAGTTTCATAAATCCCAAAAAATATTTCACAAACTCAAAAAAAGTTTCATAAATCCCAAAAAATATTTCACAAACTCAAAAAAATGTTTCATAAATGCAAAAACATATTTCACAAACTCAAAAAAATGTTTCACAAACTCAAAACAATTTTTCATAAACGCAAAAAAATGTTTCACAAACTCAAAAAAATGTTTCACAAACGCTAAAAAATGTTTCACAAACTAAAAAAAAAAGTTTAAAAAATGCAAAAGAAAGTTTCACAAACTCGAAAAAAAAGTTTCACAAACTAAATTTTTTTTCACAAATGCACATTTTTTTTCACAAACTAAAATTGTTTTTTCACTAAATCAAAACAGTATTTTACAAACTTATAAATGTTTCACAAATGCATAAAAATGTTTCACAAACGCCCCAAAAAATTTCACAAACGCAAAGTAAAGTTTCACCAACGCAAAAAATGTTTTCACAAACGCAAAAAATGTTTTCACAAACTCAAAAATGTTTCACAAACGCAAACATAGTTTCACAAACGCTAAAAAAAGGTTCACAAATGCAAATAAATGTTTCACAAACTCTAAAATTTTTCACAAACTCTAAAATGTTTCACAAACTCAAAATTGTTTCACAAACGCAAAAATGTTTCACAAACGCCAAAACATGTTTCACAAATGTAAAAAAAAATTCACAAATGCAAAGAATGTTTTCACAAACTCAAACATTTTTCACAAACTCAAAAATGTTTCACAAACTCAAAAATGTTTCACTAACACAAAAAAAGTTTCACACACGCAAAAAAAAGTTTCACAAACGAAAAAAAACTAGTAGAACTAAAATAGTTTTATTCGGTAACAGCGGAAGGGAAAGTCCAACAGAAATACAAATAGATTGGAATTGAAAGTAAAATAAACCACATTTTTTTGAAGTGATAAAATGAACTGAATATCTCATATACAAAATATACCTGGCAAGGAATACATCAATAATGAATAAAGCAAAATATCACTTCATATTCTCTACTGCTCACTAGTTAAAGTTAAATCAGAATCAGAATCAGAATCAAAAATACTTTATTAATCCCCGAGGGGAAATTAAAGTACCAATGATTGTCACACACACACTAGGTGTGCCAAAATTATTCTCTGCATTTGACCCATCACCCTTGATCACCCCCTGAGAGGTGAGGGGAGCAGTGAGCAGCAGCGGTGTCCGCGCCCGGGAATCATTTTTGGTGATTTAACCCCCAATTCCAACCCTTGATGCTGAATGCCAAGCAGGGATGTAGTTGGTCCCATTTTTATAGTCTTTGGTATGACTCGGCCGGGGGTTTGAACTCACGACCTACCGATCTCAGAGCGGACACTCTTAACCACTAGGTCACTGAGTAGGTGTTAGCATATCTAGTTATTGTGCAGAAATTGTCATGTTTTGTTTAGTTTAGTTGGTTAATTCAGTTTCTTTGTTGCCATAGGCGCTGATTTTCGTCACCTTCCTCCGATTAGTGATTGGGGCGCTCACCTGCTTTCTGTCACTAATCAGAGAGCTATTTATTCCTGCCTTCTTTGCCTAATTCCTAGTCTTATTTGCAACACACCACATTTACGTTGGTTCTACTTGCTTCTTGCTCCTGTTTTGGCTCGTCGTCTTGCTTTTTTTGATTGATTGATTGAAACTTGTATTAATAGATTGCACAGTACAGTACATATTCCGCACAATTGACCACTAAATGGTAACACCCGAATACGTTTTTCAACTTGTTTAAGTCGGGGTCCACGTTAATCAATTCATGGTGAAGACTGGTTCCCATACCGGGAGTCGAACCCGGGACGCCTGGGTGAAAACCAGGAATCCTAACCGCTAGACCATACACCACACGTGTGCAGTACGTACTAAAAACGAAGCAAAATATACATGATAGTGTTTTGGCCTAACTCCACATCATGGCTTATCGATTTCCCTTCCTGCTAAATGGAGCTGTTAAGAATCCAGCCCTGCTCTGTTGTACGTTCCCAAAGCGAGGCCACCTTCCCTTCTGTGTCTCATCCAACAATGGCAGACAAACCTACAAGTATACAAAGCAAAATGGCCTGTAAACCAACAGCGGGAGTGCGATCTGCTCATGTCTTTATTTTGGGCTAATAGGATTAGACGGCTTGAAAGAGGCGACACGATTGCGGGCTGGGCCGCTTTCCCTTTACAGTTTAAAGGGTTCCATAGTGTCAATGGGGGCCTGCCTCATAGATGAGGTCTTCGCACGGACCCTCGGAGGGACCCCTTTCACTCGTTCACCCCCCGCAGCACAAAGTTCTTTGGGCATAAGAACACAATTAAATTCAGCTGAAGTGAGTCCACGGCCTCCTCAGCTGCAGTCTAATAGGCTTAGGATTGGAAAATAAATGTAATTGCGTGTTATTGCTCTGAAGTTAATCCTCCGTGCCTTGATACTGGAGTCCGAGGCGAGGGTTTGGCTGGTAGGAAAGTCAAAGGGGAGGGTGGCACTTGACTCCTGACAACCGGGTAAAAGACACCTTCTAAGTCTTACCAAGTGCATGCTCTTGTGTGAAGAGTCCACACTTTGTGGTTGGAGGACTTCAGGACCACCGAGCAGTGATATGAACGTTCATATTCTCAGTTAAGAGGATGAACCATTCCGATACAGTTTGACAATGTTTCAGATGTTACGGCTGTGAACGATAAACTAACGCAAGCAGATATCCGGTTCAAGAAAAGACCGGTTTGGCTACTTGGGTTACAATAGAAGTTAATACTCCGTGCCTTGATAATGGAGTCCATGGCGAGGGTTTGGCTGGTAGGATAGTCAAAGGGGGCCCTGCGATGAGGTGGCGACTTGTTTAGGGTGTACGCCGCCTTCCGCCCGATTGTAGCTGAGATAGGCTCCAGCGCCCCCCGCAACCCCGAAGGGAATAAGCGGTAGAAAATGGATGGAAAGTCAAAGGTGAGGGTGGCACTTGACTCCTGACAACCGGGTAAAAGACACCTTCTAAGTCTTACCAAGTGCATGCTCTTGTGTGAAGAGTCCACACTTTGTGGTTGGTGAACTTCAGGACCACCGAGCAGAGTGATATGAACTTTCAAATTCTCAGTGAGAGAAGGAACCATTCCGTTACAGTTTGACAATGTATCAGATGTTTCGGTTGTGAACGATAAACTAACACGAGCAGATATCCGGTTCAAGAAAAGACCGGTTTGGCTACTTGGGTTACAATCGAATTTAATCCTCCGTGCCTTGATAATGGAGTCAAAGGCGAGGGTTTGGCTGGTAGGAAAGTCAAAGGGGGCCCTGCGATGAGGTGGCGACTTGTTTAGGGTGCACGCCGCCTTCCGCCCGATTGTAGCTGAGATAGGCTCCAGCGCCCCCCGCAACCCCAAAGGGAATAAGCAGTAGAAAATGGATGGAAAGTCAAAGGTGAGGGTGGCACTTGACTCCTGACAACCGGGTAAAAGACACCTTCTAAGTCTTACCAAGTGCAGGCTTTTGTGTGAAGAGTCCACACTTTGTGGTTGGAGGACTTCAGGACCACCGAGCAGTGATATGAACTTTCAAATTCTCAGTGAGAGAAGGAACCATTCCGTTACAGTTTGACAATGTATCAGATGTTACGGTTGTGAACGATAAACTAACGCGAGCAGATATCTGGTTCAAGAAAAGACCGGTTTGGCTACTTGGGTTACAATCGAATTTAATCCTCCGTGCCTTGATAATGGAGTCCAAGGCGAGGGTTTGGCTGGTAGGAAAGTCAAAGGGGGCCCTGCGATGAGGTGGCGACTTGTTTAGGGTGCACGCAGCCTTCCGCCCGATTGTAGCTGAGATAGGCTCCAGCGCCCCCCGCAACCCCGAAGGGAATAAGCGGTAGAAAATGGATGGAAAGTCAAAGGTGAGGGTGGCACTTGACTCCTGACAACCGGGTAAAAGACACCTTTTAAGTCTTACCAAGTGCATGCTCTTGTGTGAAGAGTCCACACTTTGTGGTTGGAGGACTTCAGGACCACCGAGCAGTGATATGAACGTTCATATTCTCAGTAAGAGGATGAACAATTCCGTTACAGTTTGACAATGTATCAGATGTTACGGTTGTGAACGATAAACTAACGCAAGCAGATATCCGGTTCAAGAAAAGACCGGTTTGGCTACTTGGGTTACAATAGAAGTTAATACTCCGTGCCTTGATAATGGAGTCAAAGGCGAGGGTTTGGCTGGTAGGAAAGTCAAAGGGGGCCCTGCGATGAGGTGGCGACTTGTTTAGGGTGCACGCCGCCTTCCGCCCGATTGTAGCTGAGATAGGCTCCAGCGCCCCCCGCAACCCCGAAGGGAATAAGCAGTAGAAAATGGATGGAAAGTCAAAGGTGAGGGTGGCACTTGACTCCTGACAACCGGGTAAAAGACACCTTCTAAGTCTTACCAAGTGCATGCTCTTGTGTGAAGAGTCCACACTTTGTGGTTGGAGGACTTCAGGACCACCGAGCAGAGTGATATGAACTTTCATATTCTCAGTGAGAGAAGGAACCATTCCGTTACAGTTTGACAATGCATCAGATGTTACGGTTCTGAACGATAAACCAACACGGGCAGATATCCGGTTCAAGAAAAGACCGGTTTGGCTACTCGGGTTACAATCGATAAGGTTCAGTTTTGAATCCTTAGGTTAATCGAGACACATGAACTGGTTATCGCGCCAAACTAGAAATCAGTTGACTTATTTTGTCTTTAAAAGGACTCGAGAGCCCGGATCGTCCGAGAAAAGAGTCACACGTAGGTTTGCAAAATTCCGGGAATATTCAAAGTTGGAAACTTTCCATGGGAATTAACGGGAATATATGGGAAATTAATGGGATGGAATGCAACATGCTAGATCTTGCAGCATGATTATTAGCTAAAACAACCTGATTTAGTTACTTGCCACATCAGGGCAAGTAAAAACTCAACTCAATGGGACAATGAGAAACCCCCCTCCCTCCCTGGGCGACCGGTGCAATGGACGTCGAGTGGATCTAGCATAATATTGTGAGAGTCCAGTCCATAGTGGATCTAACATAATAGTGAGAGTCCAGTCCATAGTGGATCTAACATAATAGTGTGACAGTCCAGTCCATAGTGGATCTAACATAATATTGTGAGAGTCCAGTCCATAGTGGATCTAACATAATAGTGAGAGTCCAGCCCATAGTGGATCTAACACAATAGTGTGAGAGTCCAGTCCATAGTGGATCTAACATAATAGTAGTGAGAGTCCAGTCCATAGTGGATCTAACATAATATTGTGAGAGTCCAGTCCATAGTGGATCTAACATAATAGTGTGAGAGTCCAGTCCATAGTGGATCTAACATAATAGTGTGAGAGTCCAGTCCATAGTGGATCTAACATAATAGTGAGAGTCCAGTCCATAGTGGATCAAACATAATAGTGTGAGAGTCCAGTTCATAGTGGATCTAACATAATAGTGTGAGAGTCCAGTCCATAGTGGATCTAACATAATAGTAGTGAGAGTCCAGTCCATAGTGGATCTAACATAATAATGTGAGTCTCTAGTCCAGGGGTCACCAATGCGGTGCCCGCGGGCACCAGGTAGCCCGTAAGGACCAGATGAGTAGCCCGCTGGCCTGTTATTAAAAATAGCTCAAATAGCAGCACTTACCAGTGAGCTGCCTCTATTTTTTAAATTGTATTTATTTACTAGAAAGCTGGTCTTGCTTTGCTCGACATTTTTAATTCTAAGAGAGACAAAACTCAAATAGAATTTGAAAATCCAAGAAAATATTTTAAAGACTTGGTCTTCACTTGTTTAAATAAATTCATTATTTTTTTTATTTTGCTTCCAATAACTTTCAGAAAGACAATTTTAGAGAAAAAATACGACCTTAAGAATTATTTTAGGATTTTTAAACACATATACCTTTTTACCTTTTAAATTCCTTCCTCTTCTTTCCTGACAATTTAAATCAATGTTCAAGTAAATTTATTTTTTTTATTGTAAAGAATAATAAATACATTTTAATTTAATTATTCATTTTAGCTTCTGTTTTTTCGACGAAGAATATTTGTGAAATATTTCTTCAAACTTATTATGTTAATAATTCAAAAAAATTATTCTGGCAAATCTAGAAAATCTGTAGAATCAAATTTAAATCTTATTTCAAAGTCTTTTAAATTTCTTTTAAAATGTTTGTTCTGGAAAATCTAGAAGAAATAATGATTTGTCTTTGTTAGAAATATAGCTTGGTCCAATTTCTTATATATTCTAACAAAGTGTAGATTGGATTTTAACCTATTTAAAACATGTCATCAAAATTCTAAAATTAATCTTAATCAGGAAAAATTACTAATGATGTTCCATAAAAAGATTCAAATTAGCTAGTTTTTCTCCTTTTTTTCGGTTGAATTTTGAATTTTAAAGAGTCGAAATTGAAAATAAACTGTTTCAAAATTTAATTGTCATTTTTTTCGTGTTTTCTCCTCTTTTAAACCGTTCAATTAAGTGTAAATATCATTAATTATTAATAATAACATAGAGTTAAAGGTGAATTGAGCAAATTGGCTATTTCTGGCAATTTATTTAAGTGTGTATCAAACTGGTAGCCCTTCGCAATAATCAGTACCCAAGAAGTAGCTCTTGGTTTCAAAAAGGTTGGTGACACCTGCTCTAGTCCATAGTGGATCTAACATAATATTGTGAGAGTCCAGTCCATAGTGGGGCCAGCAGGAGACCATCCCGAGTGGAGACAGGTCAGCAGCGCAGAGACGTCCCCAACTGATGCACAGACGAGCGGTCCACCCCGGGTCCCGACTTTGGGCAGCCAGCGCTTCATCCGAGTTACGTTGGTAAGAAACAGACAAATTGTGGCGAAATCATGACCTCTGTGGTGGAGGTATTAAGCCGTCCTGAGCGAACAGACTCGGTCAAGGCGCATCGTGCCAAGTGAAAAAAAGCACCTGCTGCACACCAAACCACTTGGTAAGTGACCATCACCCGGAAAATATGAAGCCAGCGAAGCTAAACATCAATTTATGAGGTATTTATATGATTAAAAGTGAAAATGTGAGTTTTTCCTGGGAAACTTTTTTGAGAAACTACATTTTCCAAGCAAAAGTCAAAATTGGGAGACACGGTGGATGTTCCTGCACAACTTAAAAATACACTGCAAAAACTGAAATGTAAGTAAGATTAAATATCTCAAATAAGGGTGATATTTACCATGGATTGATTAACGTGGACTTAAACAAGTTGAAAAACGTATTCGGGTGTTACCATTTAGTGGTCAATTGTACGGAATATGTACTGTACTGTGCAATCTACTAATAAAAGTCTCAATCAATCAATCAATCAATTTTGCTTATTTTCTGTCTGATAAGATAATTCTTCTCACTAAGCAGATTTTATGTTAGAGTTGGAAAAGTCGGCAAAAGTCCCCAAATTGTTCAAAATACCTACCCAGGTTCGAGTCCCACAAGTCCCGCCGCCGGCCGCGCAAGTCCCGGGATGCCCAAAATGTCCATAACACACCCAGCCGAGTCCCACGGGGAGGGGGGATAAAAGTTGGAAAAGTCGGCAAAAGTCCCAAAAACTTTCAAAATACCTACCCGGGTTCGAGTCCCACATGGTCTTAAGACTTGTGGCACTCGAACCCGGGTGTGATTTTTTAACATTTTACCGACTTTTCTCACTTTTTTCCCCGCCTTCCCGTGGGACTTTGCTAGGCGCGTTTTGAACATCTTGGGCATCCCGGCCGGCGGCGGGACTTGTGGGACTCGAACCTGGGTTGGTATTTAGAAAATTTTCAGGACTTTTGTCAACTTTTCCAAATTTTATCCCCCCTCGCCGTGAGACTCGGCTGGGTAATCATTTCTTACTTCAAGCATGAAAAAAAAAAATCATGATGCCGAGCGCATATCATTATGTCAAGATAATGGCACTAGCATTTACTTCATTTAAGAATATTTTTCAAACATATTGAGCAAAAAGGTCTCATTTCTTTTTCTACCAAGAAAAGTGCACTTGTTATTAGTGAGAATATACTTATTTTAAGGTATTTTGGGGTTCATTGAGGTTAGCTAATTTTACTTGTTTTGGAAAGTCTTGACAAGCCGGATGTTCTTGTTCTATTGGCAGATATTTTTGCTTAGTTCAAGTAAAATACCCCTCATTTTTGTATTTAAAAAAAAAAAATTTTTTTTGCTGACTTTTTGCAGTGTACTTGTTTGTAGGAATAAATATGATAAGAACATGTTAGCATGTGTTCAATTACAGGAAATGTGTTTATTCTAAACACTCCTGCATCTTTATTTTACGCGCTATGGCATTTTTAAAGGCCTACTGAAAGCCACTACTACCGACCACGCAGTCTGAT
>NC_084731.1:14242471-14319971 GCF_033978785.1 Entelurus aequoreus | reverse complement strand
AGGGAAATGTGTCCTATTATCTTCATCTGCCTAATGTGTTTATTCCCATCCTCCTTCAGACTGTGATCACACAATTAGGATCATGGCGTCCTTCTTTTATTGCCCAGGGCCTAAAATACAACACGTATCATGACGTAGTACAGTGGTGGTCATAAGTGTACATACACTTGTAAAGAACATCATGTCATGGCTGTCTGGAGTTTACAATCATTTCTACAACTCTTATTGTTTTTGTGATGTAGTGATTGGAGCACATACTTGTTGGTCACAAAAAACATTCATGAAGTTTGCATCTTTTATGAATTTATTATGGGTCTACTGAAAATGTGAGCAAATGTGCTGGGTCAAAAGTATACATACAGCAATGTTAATATTTGCTTACATGTCCCTTGGCAAGTTTACCTGCAATAAGGCACTTTTGGTAGCCATCCACAAGCTTCTGCTTGAATTTTTGGTTTTCTGACATGGACTTGTTTCTTCAGCATTGTCCAAACGTTGGGATTGTGCTGAAAATGTTAATTTCCCCTCTGGGATTATTGAAGTGCGAACCCCGTTTTCCATATGAGTTGGGAAATTGTGTTAGATGTAAATATAAACGGAATACAATGATTTTCAAATCCTTTTCAACCCATATTCAGTTGAATATGCTACAAAGACAACATATTTGATGTTCAAACTGATACATTTTTTGTTGTTGTTGCAAATAATCATTAACTTTAGAATTTGATGCCAGCAACACGTGACAAAGAAGTTGGGAAAGGTGGCAATAAATACTGATAAAGTTGAGGAATGCTCATCAAACACTTATTTGGAACATCCCACAGGTGAACAGGCAAATTGGGAACAGGTGGGTGCCATGATTGGGTATAAAAGTAGATTCCATGAAATGCTCAGTCATTCACAAACAAGGATGGGGCGAGGGTCACCACTTTGTCAACAAATGCGTGAGCAAATTGTTGAACAGTTTAAGAAAAACCTTTCCCAACCAGCTATTGCAAGGAATTTAGGGATTTCACCATCTACGCTCCGTAATATCATCAAAGGGTTCAGAGAATCTGGAGAAATCACTGCACGTAAGCAGCTAAGCCCGTGACCTTCCATCCCTCAGGCTGTACTGCATCAACAAGCCACATCAGTGTGTAAAGGATATCACCACATGGGCTCAGGAACACTTCAGAAACCCACTGTCAGTAACTACAGTTGGTCGCTACATCTGTAAGTGCAAGTTAAAACTCTCCTATGCAAGGCGAAAACCGTTTATCAACAACACCCAGAAACGCCGTCGGCTTCGCTGGGCCTGAGCTCATCTAAGATGGACTAATACAAAGTGGAAAAGTGTTCTGTGGTCTGACGAGTCCACATTTCAAATTGTTTTTGGAAACTGTGGACGTTGTGTCCTCCGGACCAAAGAGGAATAGAACCATCCGGATTGTTATAGGCGCAAAGTGTAAAAGCCAGGATGTGTGATGGTATGGGGGTGTATTAGTGCCCAAGACATGGGTAACTTACACATCTGTGAAGGCGCCATTAATGCTGAAAGGTACATACAGGTTTTGGAGCAACATATGTTGCCATCCAAGCAACGTTACCATGGACGCCCCTGCTTATTTCAGCAAGACAATGCCAAGCCACGTGTTACATCAACGTGGCTTCATAGTAAAAGAGTGCGGGTACTAGACTGGCCTGCCTGTAGTCCAGACCTGTCTCCCATTGAAAATGTGTGGCACATTATGAAGCCTAAAATAGCACAAGGGAGACCCCCGGACTGTTGAACAACTTAAGCTGTACATCAAGCAAGAATGGGAAAGAATTCCACCTGAGAAGCTTCAAAAATGTGTCTCCTCAGTTCCCAAACGTTTACTGAGTGTTGTTAAAAGGAAAGGCCATGTAACACAGTGGTGAACATGGACACAACACTAATAAAGAGGCTGGCAATCTTTTGGATTGCTAGCTCTGCACAAATACAAAAATACCACTTCAGCACAATTTGACAATACTTTATAGCAACGGCCCTTAAGTATAAAGTCATGATGATAATATATACATAATTATTCTAACACCTGGGAACGCCACGGGATCCCCCCGGGAGGAGCTGGACGAAGTAACCGGGGAGAGGTAAGCCTGGACTTCTCTACTTAGCCTGCTTCTGCCACAACCCGACTTCGGATAAGCGGAAGAAGATGGATGCATGGATGGATGGATGGAGTCCAAAATTTGATTTGGATTTAAAAAAAAAATTGATACGCTGGGAACGTTTTTTGATCCCCCCCTTGTCCTGAGGGCATACTTTCCAACCTTGAGACCTTCAAATTCGGGAGATTTGAGGGGGCAGGGTCGGAGCCGGGGGCGGGGTTAAGGGGGGAGGAGTATGATGATTAATCTATATATATAAATAAAATAAATACTTGACTTTCAGTGAATTCTAGCTATATATATATATATATACATATATATATATATATATATATATATATATATATATATATATATATATATATATATATATATATATATATATATATATATATATATATATATATATATATATATATATATATATGTATTTTATTATATATACATACTTGCCAACCCTCCCGGTTTTACCGGGAGACTCCCGGAATTCAGCGCCTCTCCCGAAAACCTCCAGGAAGAAATTTTCTCCCGATAAACTCCCGGAATTCAGCCGGAGCTGGAGGCCACGCCCCCTCCAGCTCCGTGCGGACCTGATTGGGGACAGTCTGTTTTCACGTCCGCTTTCCCACGATATAAACAGCGTGCCTGCCCAATGACGTTATAACTGTAGAGTGATCGAGGTTCTTGGTTTCTTATGTGGGTTTGTTGTTAGGCAGTTTCATGAACGTCCTCCCAGCGCGGTAACAACACACAACAACAGCAGTCACGTTTTCGTCTACCGTAAAGCAGTTTGTCTGCCGTAAACAGCAATGTTGTGACACTCTTAAACAGGAAAATACTGCCATCTACTGGATAGTCTCCGGAACACTGAAATTCAAGTATTTCTTTTATTTATATGTATAATAAAAAAAAAAAATAAAAAAAAAAAAATATATATATATATATATATATATATATATATATATATATATATATATATATATATATATATATATATATATATATATATATATATATATATATATATATATAGCTAGAATTCACAGAAAGTCAAGTATTTCATACATATATATATATGAAATATATATGAAATACTCGAGTTGGTGAATTCTAGCTGTAAATATACTCCTCCCCTCTTAACCACGCCCCAACCACGCCCCCGCCCCACCCCCGACCACGCCCCCGCCCTCACCTCCCGGACTCGGAGGTCTCAAGGTTGGCAAGTATGTATATATACACATATAAATAAAATAAATACTTGAATTTCAGTGTTCATTTATTTACACATATACACACATAACACTCCTCTCTACTCATTGTTGTATTTGAAAGTGCAATGCTTTGCAGCCTTTGAAGGAGCATAGTTATGGGCAGTGTAATATTCTGGGTTGGAGTCAATAACCAGGCGAGGTGACGAAGTTACGTCTCTTTACTTCATACTTCAGAACCGACTCCCACACTTGCCGTCAGGGTGGCGCAATACAGCGTAAACCGTTGGCCAACCAAAAAGTAACCACCGAACACTATTGTTCTGTGGTTACTTTTTGGTTGGTAAGGCTGTCCTTACTGAGGTCCGCACGGACCTGGAGGGGGCGTGCCTTAAGTCCGGCTGGAAATCGGGAGAAATTCGGGAGAACAGTTGTCCCGGGAGATTTTCAGGAGAGGCACTGAAATTCGGGAGTCTGCCGGAAAATTCGGGAGGGTTGGCAAGTATGCCTGAGGGCAAAATTTATTTCATTCTGTTTGCTCACTTCTTGGACGTTTTTTCTTCACATTTGTCACACAAAGTAGTTTTTTCAACTGATATGAAAATGCCCTGTGTGTTTATTCTGCCTTTTCCCACATCCGTGCGTAGTCTCCCGGCTCCGTTCCCCTCATATTCCCGGATGCCAGCGACATGGAGCCAGCGACTAACCGCAGATGAAAGTGGAGACTGGAGGGGGCCGGGGGGGATGGTAATGGTGTGGAGGGGAGAGACAAGAGGTCTTGGCGGGGGGGCTCTCATGCCCCTTGGGACTTGTTTCGCTGTCAGACCGCGCTGGCCCCCACGTCCACAGCTCCCCGCGGAGAAGATGTGTCAGAGGATGTTGTGGGTCAAGCATGGGAAAAGGCCCGGACTGCTCAGATAACGGCGTTCCGCTTAATTAGCGATGATGGGTTTGTTTTTTTATGTTTTGGCGGCGTTACTAAGACGTGGAGGTTCAACTTGGGATTGCTTTCAACTACAAAGTGGTTGAAAAACGTCTTTGCCTCTAGTTTATAACACGAGACCACATACCAAAAACAAATCAGTCTCTTTATGACTTCCGCCAAGGACGTGATAAAACAACGCAAAATAAACACAATGAAAAAGTATTTTTAAACCTAAGGCGGTTTGTTGAAATGGTTTCCTCCATTTGTGCTGATTTTTATTTTTGATTCTTCTCTTTTTGTGGTAGCGACAGGATGTGAGCAGGGCTGTCACACTCCTTGTCATTGAGGGCCACACTGCAGAGGGCCACTTGTCACATATATGAATCATAATGTCCTCATTTTTCTTCACATACAAATTGATGGATAACGTATATTGCTTTTGAAATCATAAGTCAGGGGAACAAGCAATGTTTGGAATACATGGTAATATTACATTTTCCAACAAGGGGCCACTAGGGATGGGAATTAATACGATTTTTCCACTTTCAATTCTGCTTAACGATTCGGTTCCTTAACGGTTCTCCTATCTATCGATTCTTATTTGGAAAATAAGAGGGAAAAAAAGTGGATTAGCCTCAATTTTGTTGAGTTTCGAGGTAACATGACCTTAGGAAACCCACCGTGTCAGTCAGTCCTAACCTTAGTGTAAACGGGGCCTAAACTTGGGCCCTTGGAGAGGGGGTCCAGACTTAGGCCAAGGAAAAAAAAAACCTCACAAAGGACAAAGACATTAAAGGCCTACTGAAATGAATTTTTTTTTTATTTAAACGGGGATAGGAGATCTATTCTATGTGTCATACTTGATCATTTTGCGATATTGCCATATTTTTGCTGAAAGGATATTAGTATAGAACAACGACGATAAAGATCGCAACTTTTGGTATCTGATAAAAAAAGGCTTGCCCTTACCGGAAGTAGCGTGACGTAGTCAATTGAACATATACGCAAAGTTCCCTATTGTTTACAATGATGGCCGCCAGAAGTGAGAGAGATTTGGACCGAGAAAGCGACGATTTCCCCATTAATTTGAGCGAGGATGAAGAAAGATTTGTGGATGAGTAAAGTGCAAGTGAAGGACTAGTGGGGAGTGGAAGCGATTCAGATAGGGAAGATACTGTGAGAGCCGGGGGTGACCTGATATTCAACTGGAAATGACTAAAACAGTAAATAAACACAAGACATATATATACTCTATTAGCCACAACACAACCAGGCTTATATTTAATATGCCACAAATTAATCCCACATAAAAAACACCTAGGTGTTTGTTATGCTAGCTCCTAGCTACTAGCTCCTAGCTACTAGCTCGAGCTAGTTATAGCAAGCGATCAAATGTTTGGAAGCGTACTCACGGTATCGCGTCTGCGTCTGTTAACGAAGTCAAAGACCTCCTGGTAAGAGTCTCTGTTGTCCGAGTTCTTCGATCTTGACTGCATCTTTCGGGAATGTAAACAATGAAACACCGACTGTGTTGTGTTGCTGACTTCCCTCGCAAAATACTCCGCTTCGCACCGACTTTCTTCTTGCTTGCTCAGCTTCTTTCTCCATAATGCAATCAACAAATTGCAACAGATTCACCAACACAGATGTCCAGAATACATCCAGAATGAGATGAAAACAGCTATTTCGTATTGGCTTCAATGAGGAAGCCATACCTCTGTTCTACTGGCTACGTGACGCGCATACGTCATCCTCAAAGGCGTTTTGAACCGGAAGTTCCCCGGGAAATTTAAAATTGCACTTTATAAGTTAACCCGGCCGTATTGGCATGTGTTGCAATGTTAAGATTTCATCATTGATATATAAACTATCAGACTGCGTGGTCGGCAGTAGTGGCTTCAGTAGGCCTTTAACCAGCCACTTCTACACACAGCCACTAAAGTAAAACAACTGTCATAACTTGGACTATGGGGTTTGTTTTCCCGGAATGAAAAGGAAAGTTGGCGCGGGCAAGGTGTGAAGGTAAGGACGTATTTTAATTATTACTATAAAAAAGGCGGAAGTACAAAAACTTGGCTAATGAAACAAAAACTTGCACAAAGGCAGAAACTATGAACATGAAGCAAAACGTCACTAACTGTGGCATTAATAACAAAAACTTACTTGGCAATGGAACTATGGAAACATGGGTAGCAGAAGTCATCAGAGGTAAACAGAGTTAATGTCGCCAGGCCGACCAACAGAAAATGAAAAGCTTAAATAACACAGACATGATTAACAACAGGTGCGTGAGTGAAAATGAATCAGGTGTGTGACACGAGGACAGGTGAAAACTAATGGGTTGTCATGGAAACAAAACAGGAACTGACAAAATCCAAAAAAGCACATGGCCAAACAAAACATGATCACACAGACATGACAACAACAACTAAAAATATTTAAAAAATGATGCAGATAGTTTCATCACAAACTTCCAAAGACTTGCATGGCGAATTACTCAGATATCACCAAAGTTTTAATCTCTGGTATATCAAACTAAAGTTGAAAAGTACAGTTAAAATCGCCAGTAGCACAAGCGTCTGTAATGCTGATCTACCTGTTTGTATTACGTAACATTTGAAACTTACCGGAATGGAAATGACACTCTCATTCCTGACGAGATATCATCAAATGTTACAGTTGTCCGACGAAGGAGCGCCACCCAAGCCAAGCGCCATAACTTCAACAAACCTCTGAGCGGGGAAAGCGGTGAAAGGTTGTCCTTTTCTCCTGGAGACGCCGGAGCACCCGGTGACACAGCAATCCAATTTCATATAAATCGATCAGACAAGGACCACTACACTATTGTTGCCAGTGACGAGTATTTGCAACGTGGTCATCAGGCCTCGAGGTCAGTCGTAACGACTATGGAAACTGGGCAGTCAAGAAGTCAAGTTTAAACTCAGCAACAACGCCTGCTGTGGCTGATGAGTCCGATGCGGGAGAGGCAAACACGGCCGTATTTACTGCAGACGTAGCTCATTGGTACTTTAACTTTTCATTGGCTGTGGCATGGATCTTTTCCTCGGCAGTCTTCAGCGTCTTCTTCTTTTCGTGTCTTTGAAGCATGTGGTTATATGACAGTTTCCCATTTCTTTACACAGTCTTTTGCATTGTCGTTGAACTCTGCGAGATCTTTTAAAGCTGCACTGGTTGGGTAGCAGAGGACAGACAAGGCAGTGCTGCATCGTATGGTCCTCTTCTCCACCTTCGCAGGTGGTTGGGCCGGTTTTGTAGCCCCATCTGGCCATAGCAGCTTTTGATTGCCCTGTTCCTGTTCTCAGGCGGTTTAGTGTCTTCCACTGGACCCATGGTGTTTCTGACCTGGGGGGCAGGTCTTCAGAAGGGGTGATTCCCATGTCAATAGGAGGGGGGTCTTTCTCTAGTCTTTGTGTCCATAGCTGGAGTCTGGTTTCTTCCCGAGATGTTGTTAGGGGCTGGACATTACTGAGGAAGTATTCGGCTGTTTATGAAGGACACTGCGCCATTTGCTGCGGTCAGCCGCTGCATCTTCCCAATGTTCAGGGTTTATGTCCAGGGCTTTCATGTCCCGCTTGCAGACATCTTTGAAGCGCAGTTTTGGCCGGCCAACAGATCTCTTGCCAGAGGCAAGTTCGCCATACAGGACGTCCATCCTCCATACGGCGCACGTGGCCGAGCCAACGCAGCCTACGTCGTCTGAGCAGCGTGAACATGGTAGGAAGACCAGCGCGTTCGAGGACCTGGGCATTCGTCACCTTGTCACTCCAATGGATGCAGAGGATGCGGCGAAGGCAGCGCATGTGGAAGGTGTTCAGTTTGCGCTCCTTTTTGGAGTATGTCGTCCGTGTTTCGCTGCCGTAGAGAAGAGTGCTGACAATGCAGGCGTTGTACACTGCCACCTTGGTAGGAGTTGTCAGCTTCCGGTGCAACATGGTGGAACGACCCCATAATGCACTGCTGCTTACGTGCACTTCAATCAATCAATCAATCAATGTTTACTTATATAGCCCTAAATCATGAGTGTCTCAAAGGGCTGCACAAGCCACAACGACATCCTCGGCTCAGATCCCACATCAGGGCAGGAAAAAACTCAACCCAATGGATAACAATGAGAAATCTTGGAGGGGACCGCAGATGTGCCCCTCCCCAGCCCCCCCGGGCGACCGGTGCAATGGACGTCGAGTGGATCTACCAAAATATTGTGAGAGTCAGTCCATAGTGGATCTAACATAATAGCGAGAGTCCAGTCCATAGTGGATCTAACATAATAGTGAGAGTCCAGTCCATAGTGGATCTAACATAATAGTGTGAGAGTCCAGTCCATAGTGGATCTAACATATTAGTGTGAGAGTCCGGTCCATAGTGGATCTAACATAATAGTGTGAGAGTCCAGTCCATAGTGGATCTAACATAATAGTGTGAGAGTCCAGTCCATAGTGGATCTAACATAATAATGTGAGAGTCCAGTCCATAGTGGATCTAACATAATAGTGTGAGAGTTCAGTCCATAGTGGATCTAACATAATAGTGAGAGTCCAGTCCATAGTGGATCTAACATAATAGTGAGAGTCCAGTCCCTAGTGGATTTAACATAATAGTGTGAGAGTCCAGTCCATAGTGGATCTAACATAATAGTGAGAGTCCAGTCCATAGTGGATCTAACATAATAGTGAGAGTCCAGTCCATAGTGGATCTAACATGATAGTGTGAGAGTCCAGTCCATAGTGGATCTAACATAATAGTGTGAGAGTCCAGTCCATAGTGGATCTAACATAATAGTGAGAGTCCAGTCCATAGTGGATCTAACATAATAGTGTGAGAGTCCAGTCCATAGTGGATCTAACATAATATTGTGAGAGTCCAGTCCATAGTGGATCTACCATAATAGTGTGAGAGTCCAGTCCATAGTGGATCTAACATAATAGTGAGAGTCCAGTCCATAGTGGATCTAACATAATAGTGTGAGAGTCCAGTCCATAGTGGATCTAACATAATAGTGAGAGTCCAGTCCATAGTGGGGCCAGCAGGAGACCATCCCGAGCAGACACAGGTGAGCAGCGCAGAGACGTCCCCAACCGATGCACAGACGAGTGGTCCACCCTGGTTCCCGACCCTGGACAGCCAGCGCTTCATCCATGGCCACCAAACCTGTGCCCCCCTCTCCTTCGTGGAGGGGGGGGGGGGGACGGCAGATCAACTGGTCAAAAAGGGGGGTCTATTTAAAGGCTAGAGTATACAAATGAGTTTTAAGATGGGACTTAAATGCTTGCCCATCCTGTATAAGGAAATTCATGTTGATTGGAGAGTTGATCAATACCAAGACTCTAGAAAGACATTTAGCTTTTTTCTGTAGTGTTGGCCTGCCAGCCTCCATGATCCAACACAAAATCATCCTGCCTGCAGCTCTGCTTTTGCTCAACAATGTACGCTTTAAAAGGCCCAATGGCCAATCTGCAGACCATGGTACCCAGTAACACTATCTGGGTCCTGCTGATAAAATGCAGATGTTGCTCCTCTCAAAGTGAATTTGTGACCCATTAAGAAGAACCCCCCCCCCCCCCCTCTCTCTCCTCACGACTCCATCCCTCGTCTTGGCACAGACCGCCGACCGCCTTTCCACGGGCAGGTATGCGGATAGTATCAGGCTGGCGAGCCACAATGGTGAATTTGTTCAACAAGGAGCACCGCATGACTTCAATCCAAGTGTGGCTCTGCCTCACTTTGAGATCGGTGGGCTAGATTGCCGTCTCGTTTGGACGGGGACAAAAGGTGAATTCAAGCACTCACTTTGGGCCTACACAAGACCTAAGTCCAATCTCTCGGGGGGCCCCCCGAAACGTCTCCTTTGGGCCGCTGTCACCCTGTTGTGTCTGCAGAGCAAGATTGCAAGAGTTCAGGTGGACCTACCCTCTAGAATTATGTACAGATGAGTCATGGTAATTTGTGTCAGTCTCCGTCGTTTGCAGGACTCATTATCCAAACTTTCCAGAGTGAAAAAACATGCTGCGTTTCATTCTTCGAGGTAGTAAGTTAATATTTTAATTGCAGAGGAAACAATAGAACCAGTTTACCGACGTGACAAAGTGAACAAACTGCCAAATTCACTCAACAAATTGTTGGCTCGTAATGTTTTAATAGCCATGATAATTTCAGCTGCTAATTCTAAGGTAATAGCAGTACAGTACAGTTTCTTGTCAGTCAGGCTTGTTGTCACCTGACGCCTCCCTCATCAAATGTGTTTTTGTCGTCCTTTGACGGTGGAAAATAACTGAAAAATCCTCATGTTACCTTTGAACGTTGTCACACATGACCTAGGTAGACATGCTGACTTCAAGCAGCAGTTGAATGGAAAAACAAGTAGCCTCTATGTTGAAGCTATCGTCATATTGTCAGTGACCTACTCAGTGGCCTAGTGGTTAGAGTGTCCGCCCTGAGATCGGTAGGTCGTGAGTTCAAACCCCCGGCCGAGTCATACCAAAGACTATAAAAATGGGACCCATTACCTCCCTGCTTGGCAACTCAGCATCAAGGGTTGGAATCAGGGGTTAAATCACCAAAAAAAATTTGGATTTCGAAACAGTCTGAATTGGTCGTGGAACCCAAAACCGCACCCGAGGCATCGGTGTCCAAAGGAAGAGCAAGCATGACCCAACACTGAAGGAGGGACCCAGGTGGAACTAAATAGAACTAATTAAACAAGGAACAGGTGTGCGGACAGGACAATGGAACCGAAACTAAAGGTGCTGCAAAACCCAGAGACCAAACAGGAAACACTGACAAAACAAGAGCACCAGGACAAGGAACTGATTCTAAACACAGGAAAACCCAAACATAACCAAACTGTCAGGAGCACGTCTGACAATCAGTGGCCTAAACCCTTAGCACGGTACAAAGTAGGGTTGTCTCCATACCAAAATGTATAAAATAAAGGGGACCACAAAAAATTGGCATTGTCCGCTTTATTTGAACAAAAAAATCTAAGGGTACATGAAACATATGTTTATACTTGCAATTTAGTCCTTAAATAAAGTAGTGAACATACTAGACAACTTGTCTATTAGTAGTAAGTAAACAAACAAAGACTCCTAATTAGTCTGCTGACATAACATATTGAGTCATTTATACACCTATTATTTTGTCAACATTATGAGGGACTGTCACGACGTGGTTTTCGCAGCTTACTGCGAGGTTTGTTCTCCCGGATGCAAACGGACTATTCCGGACAAGGCTTACAGGTAGGAACATATTTATTAATCTAACTACAAAATAACAGGTAAACGACAAAGGCAAGCGTGCCTATCGCACGCGGAAGCTAAGGCGAAAACTTAGCGCAGGAAACATGGAACTATGGACAAGGCAAAAACTCTCTAACTGAAATAAACAAGACTTACGTAGAGGGTTGCGTGAAGCAAACAAATGACGCCAGACAGAGTGAGGCCAGGGCATAGACTAAATAGCCCTCTGATTAGTTCCCGGGCAACAGGTGAGCGTCCCGAACACTAACCAGAGGCAGGTGAGTGCAATACGTAACCATGGTGACTAAACAAACTCAGGAGGTGCACAAACAGGAACTAAAAGAGTGCAAAACTAACAGAACATAACAAAAACATGATCCGGACACCGGATCATGACAGGGACAAACTGTAAAAATGTATTATTAATCTACTTGTTCATTTACTGTTAATATCTGCTTATGTTCTGTTTTAACATGTTCTATCTACACTTCTGTTAAAATGTAATAATCACTTATGCTTCTCTTCTTTGATACTTTACATTAGTTTTGGATGATACCACACATTCAGGTATCGATCCGATACCAAGTAGTTACAGGATCATACATTGGTCATATTCAAAGTCCTCATGTGTCCAGGGATGTATTTCCTGAGTTTATAAACATAATATGAATTAAAAAAGAACAAAGATTTTGTGAGGATAGAAAATAGTGACGTAATCATCGTAGTATGGACTTGATACGCTCCTGTACTTGGTATCATTACAGTGGATGTCAGGTGTAGATCCACCCATTGTCATGATCCGTGGCCCGGATCATGTTTTGTTTAGTTATGTTCCGTTACTTTTGGACTCCCTGAGTTCCTGTTTTGTGCACCTCTGGGTTTGTTTTGGTTTCTATGGGTACTAATTGGGTTCACCTGCCTCTGGTTAGTGCAGTGGTTCTCATCTGCGGTCCTCTCCAAAAGTTGGAATTTTGTCATCCCACTGGGTTGAGTTTTTCCTTGCCCTGATGTGGGCTCTGAACCGAGGATGTCGTTGTGGCTTGTGTAGCCCTTTGAGACACTTGTGATTTAGGGCTATATAAATAAACATTGATTGATTGATTGATTTATTGATAGTTTTTACACCAAAATGCGTTCATTCTCCCCTTTCTGTCTACACGCTGTGTCTGCTTGTAAGTACTCTGTGTGTGCGCGCTGCCGAACATGCTCCTCTGTGCGTAAAACCAGCAATGCCTGTAAAAAAAATAAAAATAATAATAATAAATGGTACTTTTCAAACAGAGTATAGTACCGTTTTTGATTAATTAGTACGGCGATACCATACTAGTACCGCTATACCGTTTCCATATGAGTTGGGAAATTGTGTTAGATGTAAATATAAACGGAATACAATGATTTGCAAATCATTGTCAACCCATATTCAGTTGAATATGCTACAAAGACAACATATTTGATGTTCAAACTGATAAACTTTTTTTTTTGTGTGCAAATAATCATTAACTTTAGAATTTGATGCCAGCAACACGTGACAAAAAGGTTGGGAAAGGTGGCAATAAATACTGATAAAGTTGAGGAATGCTCATCAAACACTTATTTGGAACATCCCACAGGTGAACAGGCAAATTGGGAACAGGTGGGTGCCATGATTGGGTATAAAAGTAGATTCCATGAAATGCTCAGTCATTCACAAACAAGGATGGGGCGAGGGTCACCACTTTGTCAACAAATGCAGTGAGCAAATTGTTGAACAGTTTAAGAAAAACCTTTCTCAACCAGCTATTGCAAGGAATTTAGGGATTTCACCATCTACGCTCCGTAATATCATCAAAGGGTTCAGAGAATCTGGAGAAATCACTGCACGTAAGCAGCTAAGCCCGTGACCTTCCATCCCTCAGGCTGTACTGCATCAACAAGTGACATCAGTGTGTAAAGGATATCACCACATGGGCTCAGGAACACTTCAGAAACCCACTTTCAGTAACTACAGTTGGTCGCTACATCTGTAAGTGCAAGTTAAAACTCTCCTATGCAAGGCGAAAACCGTTTATCAACAACACCCAGAAACGTCGTCGGCTTCGCTGGGCCTGAGCTCATCTAAGATGGACTGATACAATGTGGAAAAGTGTTCTGTGGTCTGACGAGTCCACATTTCAAATTGTTTTTGGAAACTGTAGACGTTGTGTCCTCCGGACCAAAGAGGAAAAGAACCATCCGGATTGTTATAGGCGCAAAGTGTAAAAGCCAGCATGTGTGATGGTATGGGGGTGTATTAGTGCCCGAGACATGGGTAACTTACACATCTGTGAAGGCGCCATTAATGCTGAAAGGTACATACAGCTTTTGGAGCAACATATGTTGCCATCCAAGCAACGTTACCATGGACGCCCCTGCTTATTTCAGCAAGACAATGCCAAGCCACGTGTTACATCAACGTGGCTTCATAGTAAAAGAGTGCGGGTACTAGACTGGCCTGCCTGTAGTCCAGACCTGTCTCCCATTGAACATGTGTGGCGCATTATGAAGCCTAAAATAGCACAAGGGAGACCCCCGGACTGTTGAACAACTTAAGCTGTACATCAAGCAAGAATGGGAAAGAATTCCACCTGAGAAGCTTCAAAAATGTGTCTCCTCAGTTCCCAAACCTTTACTGAGTGTTGTTAAAAGGAAAGGCCATGTAACATAGTGGTGAACATGCCCTTTCCCAATTACTTTGGCACGTGTTGCAGCCATGAAATTCTAAGTTCATTATTATTTGCAAAAAAAAAATAAAGTTTATGAGTTTGAACATCAAATATGTTGTCTTTGTAGTGCATTCAACTGAATATGGGTTGAAAAGGATTTGCAAATCATTGTATTCCGTTTATATTTACATCTAACACAATTTCCCAACTCATATGGAAACGGTGTTTGTTCAAAGTATTCTATACGTGATAAGAATATGCTCCTTTCGTTGCTCGGTATATATCGGCATTGTACTTTGTACCATTCGCGAAACGTGTGTCCATTTGTCACAACCCCCGACAGCTTTTGATTTACGAGCGTCCAGTTAAGAGTGCCGCAAACCTGTTTTGTTCCGTCTGTCAAAGATGTCCCCTCGTCTGAGCCCTGAGCCTCGGCTCTCACAGAGTCTGTGATCCTGAATGGGGCGTTGGGAAGTCAAAGCCGAGGTAACACAGGCCAGCATTATGGATGAGCAGCTCGTGAAAAAAGAGCCATTGAAAACGGGCCTGTGACAGTTTAATTGGTGGAATTAGTCACGATATTCAAATGCTCTCTGTTGGCCGGCCAATGAGTGAAGTGTGCGCTACTGCGGCCTGAGCGCCACCACAAAACTCTCCGAACCGGAGACACATTAGGCCTTTTCCCTTCTTGCCAGCTTTTCCTTTAAAAAAAAAAAAAGGAGAAAAAAAAGTTTCATTGCCACTTTCTGGCTACATTGAAAAGTCCTTTCTACAATCTGTCAGCTCCAACATAAACAGGTGTTGCACCCAGAACGCTGTGTTTGCTTATGTCAAGGCCACGCTTACATATACAGACACTCAACACTTTTTTAACATTCTCCTCCATGTTACGGCCCAGCGGAACTTGGCGTGGGCGTCTGTGGCTGCGACTGTTGCAAGAAGACAAATTAAAGCTGCACAATTTGCTTTCTGAAAGACTCGCACTGTATGGCAGGTGTCAGGAGCACACACACACGCACGCACACGCACGCACACACACACACACGCACACACGCACACACACACACACGCACACGCACACGCACACACATACACATTATTGTAGGTGTTACCTTCTTGAGACCTGAGAAAAATGCCTACCTCTTTAGGACCACCCTTTCTAGATATATGAAGATGTTTATTTACAACATTAATAATATATACATTCTATACAAATATAAAAAAGCTTGTTGTGGAAAATGAGTTGGAATTTCACAAGAAAAAGATCACAATTTCTCAAGAAAAACTGAACATTTGTGCAATATTGTGATAAAAGTTGGAATTTACAGAAAAGCTTAACATTTTGGCAATTTTATGAAAAGAGTCGTAATTTTACTCGACAAAAGTCACAACTTTGCAAGAAAACTTTCAAGTTTTGGCACCATTATATTTATTTATTTTTTATTTTTTTAGATTTTTATATTTTTATATTTTATATTTTTATATTTTTATATATTATTTTTTATTTATTTATTTTTTTTATTTTTATTTTTTGTTTTTGTTTTTTATTTTCATTTTTTATTTAATTTGTATTTTTAATTATTTTTTTTTTTTTTTTTTTTTTAAATTTAATTATTTTTTTATTATGTATCTATTTTTTTTAAATGTATTTTTTTAAAAATTGTATTTATTTATTTATTTATTTATTTATTTTTTTTTATTTATTTGTATTTATTTATTTTTTTTAATTATTATTATTATTATTATTTTGTCCTGTCCAGCTTCTCAGGCAAATCATATAGTTGAAGTAGATGCCCATATCGGCTGTTCAGATTTACTTTACAAAAGAGAAGTGTAGGATACTTCTCTTGTTGCTTTATTTGTATTTGACTTTATTAAATGTATTCATATCATCATTTGATGCAGCCGGGATTTGGCAACATTATAATAATAATCGGAATTTGACTTGGCAAAATTATGACAAAAGTCATCATTTTACTAAAAAAAATTCACTATTTTACAAGAACAAAAAAAAATGGCAATATTGTGATAAAAGTCCGAATTTTATATGACAAATGTCACCATTTTGCATTAAAAAGTAATAATTTTACATAAAGAGGTAATACATTTACAAGGAAAGATTGCAATATTACAGAAACAGAAATTATGAGAAATTGTTCCCAATTTTATAAGAAAAAAGTCGACACATTGTGAGTAAAAGACTGCTTTTAGTAAAAAAAACATTTTTATTTTTTGTTTGTAATTGTTTTTTAATCTTCATTAATTACTTCAAGTTATTACAGTATGTCGCTATATACATATTTACTTAATATTTTTATTGATTTTGGCCAAAAGGGGGCGCATTGAAATTTCTTACAAACACTTGTTATTACATATGTTGGCCAGAGGGGGAGCACTTCTAATTTTTAACACAGACTTATTATTTCATATGTTGACCAAAGGGGTCAATTTGTTACCTTCTTGAGACCTGAGAAAAATGCCTACCTCTTTAGGACCACCCTTTCTAGATATATAAAGAAGTGTATTTACAACATTAATAATATATACATACTATGCAAATATAAAAAAGCTTGTTGTGAAAAATTAGTTGGAATTTCACAAGAAAAGGTCACAATTTCACAAGAGAAACTTGGAATTTTGGCAGTATTATATTAAAAGTCGTAATTTTACTCAACGCAAGTCAAAATTGTATTTATTTGTGCAATATTGTGATAAAAGTTGGAATTTTACTCAATAACAGTTGCAGTTTTACAAGAAAAGCTTAACATTTGGCAATTTTATGAAAAGAGTCCTAATTTTAATCGACAAAAGTCACAACTTTGCAAGAAAACGTTCAACTTTTGGCAATGTTATGATAATAATCGGAATTTGACTTGGCAAAATGATGACAAAAGTCATAATTTTACTCAAAATATGTCACTATTTTACAAGAACAACCAAAAAATTGGCAATATTGTGATAAAAGTGTAAATTTTATATGACAAATGTCACCATTTTGCATTAAAAAGTAATAAATTTACATAAAGAAGTAATACATTTACGAGGAAATATTGCAATACTACAGAAACAGAAAGATTATGAGAAATTGTTCCCAATTTTATAAGCAAAAAATCGACACATTGTGAGTAAAAGACTGCTTTTAGTAAAAAAAAAAAAAAAAAAAAATGTTTTTGTTTGTAATTGGTTTTTAATCTTCATTAATTACTTCAAATTATTACAATATGTCTCTATAAACATATTTACTTAATTTTTTTAATTGATTTTGGTCAAAGGGGGCGCATTTCAATTGCTTACACACACTTGTTATTTCATATATTGACCAGAGGTGTCAATTTGTTTCCTTCTTGAGACCTGAGAAAAATGCCTACCTCTTTAAGACCACCCTTTCTAGATATATAAAGGTTAGTATTTACAACATTAATAATATATACATACTATGCAAATATAAAAAAGCTTGTTGTGAAAAATGAGTTGGAATTTCACAAGAAAAACTTGGAATTTTGGCAGTATTATAATAAAAGTCGTCATTTTACTCAACGCAGGTCCAAATTTTACAAGAAAAACTGAATATTTGTGCAATATTGTGATAAAAGTTGGAATTTTACTCAATATCAGTCGCAATTTTACGAGAAAAGCTTAAAATTTGGGCAATTTTATGAAAAGAGTCCTAATGTTACTCGACAAAAGTCACAACTTTGCAAGAAAACTTTCAACTTTTGGCAATGTTATAATAATCGGAATTTGACATGGCAAAATTATGACAAAAGTCTCAAAAAATGTCACTATTTTACAAGAACAACAAAAAAATTGGCAATGTTGTGATAAAAGTCCGAATTTTATACGACAAATGTCACCATTTTGCATTAAAAAGTAATTATTTTACATGAAGAAGTAATACATTTACGAGGAAATATTGCAATATTACAGAAACTGAAATTGTGAGAAATTGTTCCCAATTTTATAAGAAAAAAGTCGACACATTGTGAGAAAAGGACTGCTTTTAGTAAAAAAAGATGTTTAATTTTTTGTTTGTAATTGTTTTTCAATCTTCATTAATTACTTCAAGTTATTACAGTATGTCGCTATAAACATATTTACTTAATTTTTTATTGATTTTGGCCAAAGGGGGCGCATTTCAATTTCTTACACACACTTGTTATTTCATATGTTGACCAGAGAGGTCAATTTGTTACCTTCTTGAGACCTGACAAAAATGCCTACCTCTTTAAGACCACCCTTTCTAGATGTATAAAGATTAGTATTTACAACATCAATAATATATACATACTATGCAAATATAAAAAAGCTTGTTGTGAAAAATGAGTTGGAATTTCACAAGAAAAACTTGGAATTTTGGCATTATTATAATAAAAGTCGTCATTTTACTCAACGCAGGTCCAAATTTTACAAGAAAAACTGAATATTTGTGCAATATTGTGATAAAAGTTGGAATTTTACTCAAATCAGTCGCAATTTTACGAGAAAAGCTTAAAATGTTGGCAATTTTATGAAAAGAGTCCTAATGTTACTCGACAAAAGTCACAACTTTGCAAGAAAACTTTCAACTTTTGGCAATGTTATAATAATCGGAATTTGACTTGGCAAAATTATGACAAAAGTCTCAAAAAATGTCACTATTTTACAAGAACAACAAAAAAATTGGCAATATTGTGATAAAAGTCTGAATTTTATATGACAAATGTCACCATTTTGCATTAAAAAGTCATTATTTTACATAAAGAAGTAATACATTTACGAGGAAATATTGCAATACTACAGAAAGAGAAATTATGAGAAATTGTTCCCAATTTTATTTTTAAAAAGTCGACACATTGTGAGAAAATGACTGCTTTTAGTAAAAAAAAAATGGTTAAGTTTTTGTTTGTAATTGGTTTTTAACCTCCATTAATTACTTCAAGTTATTACAGTATGTCTCTATGTACATATTTATTTTATTTTTTTATTGATTTTGGCCAAAATGTCATCATTTTGCATTAAAA
The DNA here is from genome assembly GCF_033978785.1 of Entelurus aequoreus. NCBI lineage: Eukaryota > Metazoa > Chordata > Actinopteri > Syngnathiformes > Syngnathidae > Entelurus > Entelurus aequoreus. The sequence continues at coordinate 14,300,768 of NC_084731.1, read as the reverse complement.
AGTAATTATTTTACATAAAGAAGTAATACATTTACGAGGAAATATTGCAATACTACAGAAACAGAAATTATGAGAAATTGTTCCCAATTTTATTTTAAAAAAGTCGACACATTGTGAGAAAATGACTGCTTTTAGTAAAAAAAAAATGGTTAAGTTTTTGTTTGTAATTGGTTTTTAACCTTCATTAATTACTTCAAGTTATTACAGTATAGTCTCTATGTACATATTTATTTTATTTTTTTATTGATTTTGGCCAAAATGTCATCATTTTGCATTAAAAAGTAATTATTTTACATAAAGAAGTAATACATTTACGAGGAAATATTGCAATATTACAGACACACAAGAACACACACACACACACATGCATGTACAACAGCCACAAAACATATTTAATGGTGTCACTTAAGCACCGGGGGTATGGCTAACATGGCTGTAAAGCGCGTCATAACTGGTGATGACAGCAATACGACATTGTGTGAGTGTGTTGGCATGAGGTGAATGTGTGTGTTTGTGTGTGTGTGTGTGTGTGTGTGTGTGTGTGTGTGTGTGTGTGTGTGTGTGTGTGTGTGTGTGTGTGTGTGTTGCGAGGGCGGGGGGCGGGGGGGGGTCGCTTTGAAAGTTGAACAAAAGCATGCTTTGAGCGCCTTCAAAACGATGAATCAAAAGCAATACTGTGACTTTGAACTGATTTGTTCTGCCTGGGCCTCGGTCACATCCGTGCTAATAGGTGTAGTAAAGTGAGAATGTTGGCGTCCAAGCCTCGGATTTACCATGGGGGGGTGGCACTGCAGTTGCGTAACTTGCCCTATTGTCTATTTTTGACCTTCTGGGAGCATTATTGACAAACATAATGCTTTGTTGTGGTTAACTCAATGCATTAGTGAACACAACAATTATTGACAAACATGATGCTTTGTTGATGCTACTTTGTTGAGTATTCAAACTCTGAGACTGCTTTGTTGACCACGTTGGTCAGAGAACACACGCTCATCAGTTGGACTCGTCAACTTGAATGGTGCTTATTACTTAAGTATCTGTATGACGCAAGTAAATAGAATAGAATAGAGTAGGAGGCCACGGGGAAGACCCAGGACACGTTGGGAAGACTATGCTCCTCCTCGGGATCCCCCGGGAGGAGCTGGACGAAGTGGCTGGGGAGAGGAAGGTCTGGGCTTCCCTGCTTAGGCTGCTGCCCCCGCGACCCGACCTCGGATAAGCGGAAGAAGATGGATGGATGGATGGATGGATGGATGGATGGAATAGAATAGGAAGTACTTTATTGATCCCTGGGGGAAATTCAGCACCACAGTTCGCTCACAATAGACAATAAACACTTAGATATTTTTTACATGTGAATAATATAAATACAGTCCATTATACAGCATTATTCACATGTGAATAATATAAACACAGTCTATTATACAGCATTATTCACATGTGAATAATATAAATACAGTCCATTATACAGTATTATTCACATGTGAATAATATAAATACAGTCCATTATACAGCATTATTCACATGTGAATAATATAAATACAGTCTATTGTACAGCATTATTCACATGTGAATAACATAAATACAGTCTATTATACAGCATTATTCACATGTGAATAATATAAATACAGTCCATTATACAGCATTATTCACATGTGAATAATATAAATACAGTCTATTATACAGCATTATTCACATGTGAATAATATAAATACAGTCTATTATACAGCATTATTCACATGTGAATAACACAAATACAGTCTATTATACAGCATTATTCACATGTGAATAATATAAATACAGTCTATTATACAGCATTATTCACATGTGAATAATATAAATACAGGCTATTATACAGCATTATTCACATGTGAATAATATAAATACAGGCTATTATACAGCATTATTCACATGCGAATAATATAAATACAGTCTACTATACAGCATTATTCACATGTGAATGATATAAATACAGTCTATTATACAGCATTATTCACATGTGAATAATATAAATACAGTCTATTATACAGCATTATTCACATGTGAATAACATAAATACAGTCTATTAAACAGCATTATTCACATGTGAATAATATAAATAGTCTATTATACAGAATTATTCACATGTGAATAATACAAATACATTATACATTTAAGTACAGTCAAAAAGGAACATATGCAATATACAGTCTGATGGCTGTAATACTTATACTTAAATACTTATTAATACTTATGTTACCTAATTAATTACCTAATTAAACAAAAATCTGTATCTTATGCTTATATATATATATATATATATATATATATATATATATATATATATATGTTTAAAGTATGTTCAAAAGGTTTCATTATGTCTTCTTATCCGTATACTTTTCAAAGTTTCTTGTAATCAGACAATATTTTTGGTATAATAAATGTATTTTTTACTAAATATTTAGTACCGCTAGATATCCAAACCCCGGTTATTTGTAGTACGTGCTCCTGGATTCAGAAAACTTTATTCATCCCCTTGGGGACATTTAGGCGTCAGAAAAAGGAAAAAGGAGGCCAATAGACAAACAGTTATAATAAAACACAATAAAAAGACACTAATATAGTCAATGTAAGGCATCTGGCGATTTTGATCATACAGAATACATTTGATGTAGATGCACATATCGGCTGTACAAATTAACTTTACAAAAGAGAAGTGTGGGATAGTTTAGTTTAGTTTAGTTTAGTTTAGTTTAGTTTAGTTTAGTTTAGTTTAGTTTAGTTTAGTTTAGTTTATTAAGGATCCACATTAGTCTACACCGCAGAGGAGACTATTCATCCTGGGGTCCGGGAAAAAACATCACACAATCACAAAACAAAAGATTACAATGGTCAATAATAAAATGTAGTAATACAAAAATAGCAACAACAAAAAACAAAAAAAACAACAATAACTTCGAGTTTACATAATAATGTTCAAACCACTCCAGCTCCAACAACGCGTCTCATTCCGGCTGCTGCTAATACAGGCGACAGGTGATTAGATAACAAGGCTCACCTGGGCCATCCACTCAGCTGTCGCTGTCTTCGAGGCCGGTCCTGGCACACCCCGTTCCGCGGCAGGCCCGCAGGCCACGCCCCCCTCCACAGACACGTCTCTTGTTGCCTTATTTGTATTTCACTTTAATAAATGTATTTATATTATCATTTGGTGCGGCCGAGCTGGAGCAGGAGGGGATGGAAAGAGGAAAAAAAGGAAGACAGAGGGAGGAATTGTGGGGACAAGAGGGGGATTAGACAGAGAGACAAAAACAACAACAACAACAACAATAGAGCAACATCAGCAAATAGGATATGTACAAATATGATGGTAAAAGTTATAGCAAAGAAGCAGTTAGTGAAATAAATAATAACACAGAAATGACAATGAGCATTATTACACTACAAATGGATCAATACAAATACCAATAGAAATATCACTATTGATAATGAACAATACCAATAATATACTTCTATTATCAACAATACAGTTGTTCAAATGCAACGATACATATATGTAATGATAACTTGAGATACAAAAGAATGCAGAAAAATGTAGGGGAAGAAAGAGAAGCAACCGATATTAACCTTGTAGATTGTTATAGTAACAGTAGGTTAAGCTTTGTCAGTGTGCCATGTGTTACCCAGTTTACCCTAGGACAACAACGTTCATTTATGTTTGATGAAACGTGATTATGTGCATGAGTGTATGTATGTATATGTACTTGAATATGTACATGTATGTGTATATGTATGTTTGTACAGTGAATGTATATGTACATGTATGTGTATATGTATGTTTGTACAGTGAATGTATATGTACATGTATGTGTATATGTATGTTTGTACAGTGAATGTATATGTACATGTATGTGTATATGTATGTTTGTACAGTGAATGTATATGTACATGTATGTGTATATGTATGTTTGTACAGTGAATGTATATGTAATGTATGTGTATATGTGTGTTTGTACAGTGAATGTATATGCACAGTATGTACAGTATACTGTATGTATGTTTGTACAGTGACTGTGAGTGTCTGTTCGGATGCACTTTGTGGACGCCATCTTTGCTCAACACGCTGTAAGTCTTTGCTGTCGTCCAGCATTCTGTTTTTGTTTACTTTGTAGCCAGTTCAGTTTTAGTTTGGTTCCCTAAGAAGTTAGACTTGGACTTAGACTTAGACTTCCTTTTATTGCCATTCAAATTTGAACTTTACAGTACAGATAAGAACAAAATTGCGTTGCATTAGCTCATGGTAGTGCAGGATAAAAGAGCAATAAGGTGCAGATATAAATAAATAGATTACTGTACAGATAAATATATTGCACTTTTGCATATGCGTCCAGGTTTATGGATGTATGTTATATTGTCTTTATATTCCAGCGTTTCTTGCTGTGTTACATCACGAGGCTGAGATACTGTGTGTGTGTATGCTGGCAGTCCCGCCTCCACCCACAGAGACAAAAGGGTCCACTCTGTTTATTTCAATCAGTTTTTTAAATAAATGTGCCCAGCAACACAACTCAAAAAGTTATGGGCGGGTTTTGATTCAACTTCCAGGGCAGAAATGGAACGAGGAGCAGGTTGTTGGGAACTGACATGGCTAATAAACAGATCAACAATCCTCCAGCCTTGGAATGCAGGGCGAGGTCGGCATGAATAGCAGTCTGGTTGGCAACTGCAACCGGGTGTGCCAGGCTGCCAATTAGGGACAGGTGGATGAAGTGGAGCCAAAATTAGGGCGCTGAGCAGGAAATAAACACAAAACAAGGCAACGTGACAAGCAAGTGACAGATAAATCACCATGATTACATTTTTGGCCGCGATCCGGATCCCCGCCTAGATTTGTTGGAAGGTGTGTTTATTATCGGGAGATTACATTTGTGTCTGCACTATTTTTGCAATGCTGTGGTTGCTGCAGCAAATAGCCAATTTATTTTCATTTTATAAATCAGTGTTTTTCAACCTTTTTTTTTGAGCCAAGGCACATTTTTTGCGTCGAAAAAATGCGGAGGCACACCACCAGCAGACGTCATTAAAAAACGAAACTCAGTTAACAGTAAAAAGTCGTTGTCGCAATTGTTGGATATGACTTTAAAGCATAACCAAGCATGCATCACTATAGCTCTTGTCTCAAAGTAGGTGTACTGTCACCACCTGTCACATCACACCCTGACTTGTTTGGAGTTTTTTGCTGTTTTCCTGTGTGTAGTGTTTTAGTGCTTGTCATGCGCTCCTATTTTGGTGGCTTTTTCTCTTTTTTTGGTATTTTCCTGTAGCAGTTTCATGTCTTCCTTTGAGCGATATTTCCCGCATCTACTTTGTTTTAGCAATCACGTGTCATGATCCAAGGTCCGGATCATGTTTTTGTTATGTTCTGTTAGTTTTGGACTCTTTTAGTTCCTGTTTGACACCTGAGTTTGTTTTAGTTACCATGGCTACTTTCACCTGCCTCTGGTGTTTGGGACGCGCACCTGCTTCTAATCAGAGGACTATTAAAGCCTGCCTTTGCCAGTCAGTCGTCCGGGGCGTCATTATTGGTTTCATGCCACAGTTTCGTGTTTGTTCTATGCCATAGTTAATGCTATTGGTTTCATGCCACAGTTTCGTGTTTGTTCTATGCCATAGTTAATGCTATTGGTTTCATGCCACAGTTTCGTGTTTGTTCTATGCCATAGTTAATGCTATTGGTTTCATACCACAGTTTCGTGTTTGTTCTATGCCATAGTTAATGCTATTGGTTTCATACCACAGTTTCGTGTTTGTTCTATGCCATAGTTAATGCTATTGGTTTCATACCACAGTTTCGTGTTTGTTCTATGCCATAGTTAATGCTATTGGTTTCCTGCCACAGTTTCGTGTTTGTTCTATGCCATAGTTAATGCTATTGGTTTCCTGCCACAGTTTCGTGTTTGTTCTATGCCATAGTTAATGCTATTGGTTTCATGCCACAGTTTCGTGTTTGTTCTATGCCATAGTTAATGCTATTGGTTTCATGCCACAGTTTCGTGTTTGTTCTATGCCATAGTTAATGCTATTGGTTTCATGCCACAGTTTTGTGTTTGTTCTATGCCATAGTTATTAATGCTAGTTGTTTCATGCCACAGTTTCGTGTTTGTTCTATGCCATAGTTAACGCTATTGGTTTCATGCCACAGTTTTGTGTTTGTTATATGCCATAGTTAATGCTATTGGTTTCATGCCACAGTTTCGTGTTTGTTCTATGCCATAGTTAATGCTATTGGTTTCATGCCACAGTTTCGTGTTTGTTCTATGCCATAGTTAATGCTATTGGCTTCATGCCACAGTTTCGTGTTTGTTCTATGCCATAGTTAATGCTATTGGTTTCATGCGACAGTTTCGTGTTTGTTCTATGCCATAGTTAATGCTATTGGTTTCATGCCACAGTTTCGTGTTTGTTCTATGCCATAGTTAATGCTAGTTGTTTCATGCCACAGTTTCGTGTTTGTTCTATGCCATTGTTAATGCTATTGGTTTCATGCAACAGTTTCATGTTTGTTCTATGCCATAGTTAATGCTATTGGTTTCATGCCACAGTTTCGTGTTTGTTCTATGCCATAGTTAATGCTATTGGTTTCATGCCACAGTTTTGTGTTTGTTCTATGCCATAGTTAATGCTAGTTGTTTCATGCCACAGTTTCATGTTTGTTTCAAGACACAGTTTCGTGAGGTTCATGTCTATAGTTTCATGTCCTAAGTTTTTGCCTTAGCTTCCGCGTGCGATAGGCACGCTTGCCTTCGGGTTGTTTTCTGTTTTGTACCTCGTTGAGTGTTTCTTAAAATTAAATCATGTTCCTACCTGCAAGTCCTGTCCGGAGTCGTCCCTTTTGCATCCTGGGAGAACAAACCTCGCAGGAAGCTGCAACCCCCCGTCGTGACATCAAGAATATTTCAGTTGTTTTTATCCTTCTTTGTGGGGACATTGTTGATTGTCATGCCCTAGGGTAAACTGGATAACACATGGCACACTGACGAAACTTAACCTATTTTTACAATAACAATCTACAAGGTTAATACAGTTGGCCTTTCTGTCTTCCCCTCCATGTATCTGCTTTCTTTTTGTATTTCAATTTAGTTACTTTAATAAATGGATTCATAATAATTTTTGGCGCAGCCGGACCGGAGCAGGAAGGGATAGAAAGGAAGAAGAAAAAACGGAAGACAGAGGGGGGGATTGTGGTGAGAAGAGGGAGATAAAACAGAGAGACAAAAACAACAATAGAACAACAACAACAACATCAGCAAATAGGATATGTACAAATATGATACGGAAAATGATATCAAAGAAGCAGTTAGTGAAGTAAATATTAATAACACAGAAATGACAATGAACATTATTACACTACACATGGATCAATACAAATACCAATAGAAATAGTACTATTGATAATGAACAATAATAAATACCTCTATTGTAAACAATATGATTGTTTTAAATGCAACAATACAAATATGTCATAACTTAAATACAAAAGAAAGCAGATAAATGGAGGGGAAGAAGGAGATATTAACCTTGTAGATTGTTATAGTAACCATAGGTTAAGCTTTGTCAGTGTGCCGTGTGTCACCCACTTATGTCAGATAACGAACGTATCAAAAGTATCAATCTTTTTTATTTAAGAACCGACATTACAGCATGAATGTCTGGTGTCGGCGGCACAGGTACACCGAGGGCCCACTTCCTGCGGTCAAAGCTCCTCGGAGAAACGGAGACTGTCCCGTCCACTTCCCTCCTCCCAACTGACTGGCTCTTTAAGTGCTTGGCAGTTTTACGCATGGCTGGGAGCAATTTCCCACAATGTGTAAATTAGTCAATCTCCCGAGTCAGTAAAGTGCTCTTTGACGGGGAGGACATTAATGAAGTGCACCACATTTGTATTCTTAGGGGCTCGCCAAGCTTTTGATGTCACCGGGGGGGGGGCCCCACGGCTGATTATCCACATGCCAGTGCCGCAGAAGGAAAGGGAGGGCGACATGGAGAAAGGTGTTGGATGTTTGATGTCTTCTCTCCTCGGGCGGGACCCTCTGTGTTGCCCCGCCGGACCCGGGGCGGGGGGGTTTGTGGTGGGGGACTTGGCAAGCAGAAAGGAGAGCGGTGGAAAGAGTTCTTGGACTTCTCCCTGGCACTTCAAAGCGCTGTCTGGACTAAATTGCTGTGGACCGCTTCATTGAGAGGAGAAGGCCTTCCCCTCCGCAGATGACGGTTGCGTGGTGACAAAGTTCAATTGGCGCTGGTAGGACCGGGGGAGGAGGAGCCGGGGGTCCGGATCAAAGGGGGACCATTGTGATGGGTTTGTTCCGTGGAAAATTGCTTTTTGTCCCCGGCCTTTTCAAGCCGACTCCTGGCTCCAGTCGGAGTAAATGGGATTTTTAACTCCCTTGTGTGGGTGGAGGAGCAGAGGGAGGGGCCACTCTTAGCCTCGGGCTAAGGAACTCCGGCCCCTTCCTCCCCCCTTACCACCGCCACCACCTGGCTCCGCCCCCCCTGACAATGCAAGTCCAACTAATGTTGATGTTATTGTGCCTTTCATCTGCACCCGGCATCAAATAATCTTCAGAGGGGACATTTAGCAGAGTAATTGTGCAATTACGCCGACGCTGATTGCCAGAACGGAGCAGGGCTCGCTTCGGACCTGGGGTGGGTGTGATGTTAGACCCCGTATGTGCACTAAGTTGGAGCTCCTGGTGCTCTTTTCCAAGTTTGACCGATTTCAATGTCAATCAATCAATGTTTATTTGTATAGCCCTAAATCACGAGTGTCTCAAAGGGCTGCACAAGCCACGACCACATCCTCGGTTCAGATCTGACATCAGGGCAAGGAAAAACTCAACCCAATGGGACAATGAGAAACCTTGGAGAGGACTGCAGATATATATATAAATACATATATATATATATATATATATATATATATATATATATATATATATATATATATATATATATATATATATATATATATATATATATATATATATATATATATAGAGCGGGGTAGAGCGGTATATGTTAGGTCATATATATATATATATATATATATATATATATATATATATATATATATATATATATATATATATATATATATATATATGTATATATATATATATATATATATATATATATATATATATATATATATATATATATATATATATATATATATACATATATATATATATATATATATATATATATATATATATATATATATATATATATATATATATATATATATATATATATATATATATATATATATATATATATATATATATATATGTATATATATATATATATATATATATATATATATATATATATAATGTCTTAATTGGATTATCAAAAAAAATAGTGCTCGATACCGTGGTAGAGCGTAATATGTATGTGTGGGAAAAAATCACAAGACTATTTCATCTCTACAGGCCTGTTTCATGAGGGTTTCCTCAATCATCAGGAGATTTAAATCTCCTGATGATTGAAATCCTTCATTGATATTATCATTACAAACATTAATAAAAAAAAAATTTTTTTTTAAAAGAACAATAGTGTCACAGTGGCTTACACTTGCATCGCGTCTCATAAACTAAATGTCTAATGTTAATGTTAATGAGGGATTTTTAATCACTGCTATGTTGAAATTGTAACTAATATTGAAATTGTTGTTGATAATATTCATTTTTGTTTCACTACTTTTAGATTGTTCCGTGTCATGTTTGTGTCTCCTCTCAATTGCTCTGTTTATTGCAGTTCTGAGTGTTGCTGGGTCGGGTTTGGTTTTGGAATTGGATTGCATTGTTATGGTATTGCTGTGTATTGTTTTGTTGGATTGATTAATTAAAAAATAATAATAATAATAATAATAATTTTTTATTTTTTTTTAATCGATTTTTTAAAAATGAGAATCGATTCTGAATTGCACAACGTGAGAATCGCGATTCGAATTCGAATTGATTTTTCCCCACACCCCTAATATGTATATATATATATATATATATATATATATATATATATATATATATATATATATATATATATATATATATATATATATATATATATATATATATATATATATATATATATATAGAGCGGGGTAGAGCGGTATATGTTAGGTCAAGAAAAAATACAGAGGCTATTTCATCCCTACAAGCCTGTTTCGCGAGTTTCCCCTGCTCTTCAGAAGCAGCACGTTCTTTTGCTAAGCGTTTTGATGTCCCACGTTTTTGAATGCACCAAAGCGATGTGCCAACTATTTAAATCATTTTCTCTGACGCCGGCTGAGCTAAATAAATCTTTTTTGCTCTTTGATCGTCTCACGTTATGATTAATGAGTAGGGAGTGCCTGTAAATATTTGACTGTAAAATAAGTGTGTGAACAATGGCAGCAGGCTTTGGAGGATTAGGAGGAAGCAAGCTGTGTGTCAAAAATATACTTTTTTTTATGGGCATCTCAATGAATCGGCTATTTTCGCCAGAATATATATATATATATATATATATATATATATATATATATATATATATATATATATATATATATATATATATATATAGAGCGGGGTAGAGCGGTATATGTTAGGTCAGGAAAAAATACAGAGGCTATTTCATCCCTACAAGCATGTTTTGCAGCTTCCCATGCTCTTCAGAAGCATCACGTTGTTTTGCTAAGCGTTTTGATGTCCCACATTTTTGAATGCACCAAAGCGATGTGCAAACTATTATATCATTTTCCATATGTGTATATATGTGTGTATATGTATATATGTGTCTATATGTGTGTATGTATATAGTTGAAGCAGCGGTAAATCTCGCTTTGGTTTTTGGCTGAGACCAGGGATCTTGGGCTCGTACATGTTTATGTAAATGGTCTAAATAGTAATAAAATAGTAAATAGCTTAGCAAAACAACGTGATGCTTCTGAAGAGCAGGGAAACCTGCGAAACAGGCTTGTAGGGATGAAATAGCCTCTGTATTTTTTCCTGACCTAACCTATACCGCTCTACCCCGGTATTGAGCACTGTATAATGGATAAACCACATAAACCTCGATATATATATATATATATATATATATATATATATACTGTATATCCATCCATCCATCCATCTTCTTCCACTTATCCGAGGTCGGGTCGCGGGGGCAGCAGCCTAAGCAGGGGAGCTCAGACCTGCTTTGCATGATATATTTGACCACTCCTTTTAGAGGCGGCCTTAGTGATGTTGACTAGGGAACTCCTGAATAAATAGAGGGACGCAGGAGCTGTACCTTAGAGCAGTGGTTCTCAAATGGGGGTACGTGAGATTTTTTTTAAATGTCTGTCAAAAAGAACTTTGAAAAGAAATGCAACCATGCAATATTCAGTGTTGACAGCTAGATTTTTTTGTGGTCATGTTCCATAAATATTGATGTTAAAGATTTCTTTTTTTGTGAAGAAATGTTTAGAATTAAGTTCATGAATCCAGATGGATCTCTATTACAATCCCCAAAGATGGCACTTTAAGTTGATGATTACTTCTATGCAGGCCCGGCCCTAACCAATCTGGCGCCCTAGGCAAGATTTTAGGTGGCGCCCCCCCACATCGGCAGTGAAGTGTATATACTCACAAGAAACCGAAAAGCTTTGTCTTTGACCTTTTTTTTTACTTAAAGAAAGCAAATTAACAATCAGAATAGTTAACAAGATTAAAAAAAATATGGATAAATAAATGAATACAAAAAATAAAAAATGAATATATGAAATACAATATTTTTTACATACATAAACACAAAATAAAACGTGTCAACAAGTTGCATAAATTAAATTAAAAGTACAATATAAATAAGGCACTGCACAAAACAAGATATCAAACCAGTATGACTTTAACAACTATATTACAAAAAAAGGGGATCCTACAGAGTTCTCTATTTGTGCTTTTTAATATTGCATTAACTAGAATGACTTACAAATTACTGTACACCAGGGAGTACTGTAATTACCTAACGTTACATTATTATTTTCCATAACAATTTAGCCCCCTCCACAATATTAACCCGACGTTAAAACAGAACTAGCTATTTACTGATTAGCAATTGCCGAATCATGTAACATTAGCTTAAAAGCCAGGTTACTATCACATTCTGTAACAGACAAATAATTTCATGTAGGCTAACGTTACCTACCTGCTACCTCTGTCTTTTTCTCGTTTCTCCTCTTCTTTTCTCTTTTTTCTTCCCTGGGCACCTGACAGTTTTGGCCGTTTTGACATCTTGTGTTGATTTTTTTATGTGGTGACGTCCACAAAGAGTCATGATACGGGAAGGGAGGGGGGCGTAATGTTGTAACAAATAATATTTCTATTAAATAGGCTTTACTTTGCATTTTAATTAACGTGGGATTATTTAATGTATTTAGAAATAATAGTACCATTTTTTTTTTTCCCTCCAACATTTGTGGCACTGGCGTGGCGCCCCCTGATGGACGGCGCCCTTAGCATTTGCCTATACGGCCTACGCCACGGGCCGGCCCTGCTTCTATGTGTAGAAATCTTTATTTATAATTGAATCACTTGTTTATTTTTCAACAAGTTTTTAGTTATTTTTATATCTTTTTTTCCAAATAGATCAAGAAAGATCACAACAAATGAGCAATATTTTGCACTGTTATACAATTTAATTAATCAGAAACTGATGACATAGTGCTGTATTTTACTTCTTTATCTCTTTTTTTTCAACCAAAAATGCTTTGCTCTGATTACGGGGTACTTGAATTGAAAAAATGTTCCCAGGGGGTACATCACTGAAAAAAGGTTGAGAACCACTGCCTTAGAGCGTAGGGCGAGACTGCGACTAAGTGTGCAGCGCCATGCGTTCTCCTCATGAGCTAAATTGAACTCTGTCTCTGCATGATTCCTTGCTTTTTGTCCGATTAATAGATGTCATCAGTGTTTGAACCTGACACAGAAGCTTGCCAGAAGCTTGTGGATGGCTACCAAAAGCGCCTTATTGCAGTGAAACTTGCCAAAGGACATGTAAGCAAATATTAACATTGCTGTATGTATACTTTTAAACCCAGCAGATTTGCTCACATTTTCAGTAGACCCATAATAAATTCAGAACAGAACCAAACTTGTGCTCCAATCACTCTATCACAAAAAAATAAGAGTTGTAGAAATGATTGGAAAGTCAAGACAGCCATGACATTATGTTCTTTACAAGTGTATGTACACTTTTGACCACCACTGTATCTATAAATAAATGCAGACTTAAGTGTCCAACAGTGAACATGACTGAGTTAGTTCAGTAATATCCATCTTTGTATTCTGCATGATGTCCATGTCACACAGTGAGAGTACACAATGCTCGTAAATCTTTAAGCTTGGGAGATATTACATCTTTAAGCTAGGGCAGTGGTTCTTAACCTGGGTTCGATCGAACCCTAGGGGTTCGGTGAGTCGGCCTAGAGCAGGGGTGTCCAAACTTTTCCCACTGAGGGCCGCACGCGGAGAAATTAAAGCATGCGGGGGCCATTTTGATATTTTTCATTTTCAAACCATAACAAAATATATGGATTTTGTTTTTATACCTTCAGGGCTCCCGGGGACCAAAAAGGTTCTCAGTCATTAAAATGTTAAAAATAAGTCAAATTATTATTTTTATTTATTTAACGCTTACAGTAAATCTCTATATCAACTTCAGGTTGATGTAAAGTAAAAAAAGACAACTTTTTTTTTTTTTTTTATAGTAAAACTGAAATATGCAGTATTTAGTAATTAGAGCCCTAAAAGATCAATAATGCAGGACACCATTGATTTTAATTCATTATTATTTTCGAGCAATCACAGAGAAAATATAAATAAAATCCCACTAAATATTGTTGGGATCCACTAGGTCACCCATAAAGTGATACATTTATATAATTTTTTTTTTTTACTTTCAACACTTAAGTTACGAGATCAACTTCAGATATATCTGTCCATTTTACGTTTGAACTATTATTTTGTTTGTTTTATGCTCTTTTGTCAAAGAAAACATTGATGCATTTATATGGCAACCACACAATATATGCAATATGTATGGAATCATTCGAACAGATTGTGGATGTGAAATGCAATAAAACAGGATGTTGTAAGGACATTTAAGAATGAAATAAGTGGACATTAAATTGAGCTGTGTGATTACCTGGAATGATGTCTGGCACACCTGAGACGGCAGCTGAGCACGAGGACATGCTGAGAACGCGCATTGCTTCGCGCAGAGGCAGACTGGGCGCGTGCACGAGGAGGCTAAATGAAATAAAGACTTTGATGACTGATGTTAGAAATGCTGATAAAGTCAATGATGCATTTGAAGTATTTAAAGGAGCTGTGGATGAATTTAAAAATGCTCACAAATCTGTGCAAGAATTATTTTCAGAAGAGGAAAAGGAAAATGATTATTATGACTGGTATGAACCCAGAATAATACATTTGAATTATTTCATGAAAGATGTTGAAACATGGAAAAGAGAAATTGCACAATCAAAAGTTGGACCACTGGACAGCATATCAAATGTATCTCACCAATCAAAGTCTGCCACTGGATCAAAAGCCTCCAGATGTTCCTCAGTATCCTCAGAATTAAAAATTGCCAAAGCGGAACAAGCTGCCACAATGGCTCGAGCTGCTGCACTTAAGGAAAAACACACCTTGCAACTGGAGGAAACAAAGCTTAAAGCAAAGATGGAGCAAATGGAGTTGGAAGCAGACCTCGCAGCATCAACTGCTAAAATACAAATCCTTCAAAGTGATTTAATTCATGAAAGCCATGATGTGGCTCAGGAACCTCCAGGTGATGGCATGACTGAGTATTATGATTATCACCATGAAAGAGAAACTATGGAGAGCAATGTGGACTTTATAGAGTTCGGTGCAATACCCAAAACCCCACTTCACCAAACCATCTTAAGTCTCCACAGACCTCTACTTAAAAGGAACACCAACACATCAGAAGATCTAAATAAACCTCAAAACAAAAACGCAACTGAAAAACACAAGACCCAGAGTGTAAATCAGACTCAACCAATAAATCACTCTGCACAAGATAATGTGGTAATCAATGCTGGTCATGATAACTTGGATATGGTTATTCAAAGACAAAGTGACATCGCAAAACTCATTGTCTCACAGCAAAAGCTGTCTCTACTACCAGTAAGAGAGATTTCTGTGTTTGATGGTAACCCACTGGCATATCAGTCTTTTATCCATGCATTTGAACACTTGATTGAAGACAAGACTGAGAATAATCAAGACCGACTCTACTACCTTGAGCAGTTTACCTCTGGTTTGCCAAGAGACTTGGTTCGCAGCTGTTTGCACATGGAAGCCAGTAGGGGCTATAATGAAGCAAGGCGCCTCTTAAAAGAACATTTTGGAAATGAGATGAAGATTTCGGGAGCTTACTTGGAAAAAGCCTTGAATTGGACAGCGATTAAAGCTGAGGATGGGAAAATGCTGCATGCATATGCACTGTATTTGAGAGGATGCTGTAATGTAATGCAAGATTTACAGTATTTGGAGGAACTTGATATCCCATCGAACCTAAGGCTAATTACATCCAAACTACCCTACAAACTCAGAGAAAGGTGGTGAAGCACAGCTTATGAGACACAACAGAGAACCGGCAGGAGAATCAGATTTCACAACATTGTGGATTTTGTGGAAAAGCATTCCAAGATGCTTTTGGATCCGTTGTTTGGAGACATTCAGGACCAAATAACAATGAAAAGGCCTCTTCCAAGAAGCACAAGTGAATTAAAACCAATCAGCCAAAGAAGATGTAGCTTTGCTACTTCAGTAGCTGTGAATACAGAGCCAGCAGGATGCACTGTAGAACAATCATCTGTTCCACAACAACCTGCTCAAACCACACCCAGTGGTATCATCCCTTTATGTGGATACTGTCATGGCAAACATGCTCTGATTGACTGCTCACAATTCAAAACACAGTCACATGACAACAAGGTTGAATTCTTAAGAAGGCAAGGATATTGTTTTGGTTGCCTACTAAAAGGTCATATAAGCAAAAATTGTAAGAGAAGATTAATGTGTCATGTTTGCAAAATGAAACATCCTACTCTACTTCATATTCCAAGTGAAAAAGGCCCAAGGCAGGAAAATCAAGCAAAGTCCACTGCTGAGACAGAAGAAACCCCTATAAGCATTGCTCTTGTTTCAGCCGGTGATGCAACCGGGGCCGGGAAAGACTGTGCACCTGCAATCATGCCAGTCCGAGTTAAGACGGCAATCATGGAGGACGACTGTGTGTGTGCTTACGACTCCACCTGGGACACAGAGAGTGATGGAGAGGACCAGGCCGCAGATGGTCAACATCGTCGATCTAGTCGAGACAAAAATAAATCTGGTTGGACTTCAGAATCGTGGCATCACACGCTCAGAAACATGAGGGCAGCAAAGGACATGCAGAACTACAGAAGAGGATACCCTAATCTTGCAGATGAAGAGTGCTCAGAGGACAAAATGAAGAATTTGCAGTTTTACCTCAATAAATTCCCCTCTTCACCTGATAATGTCTACATTGAATCGTTCCTCAAAGAATGGAAGAATGACTACAAAAAGCTGGAGAGTGTTCACTCATACATTCAGTGGCTGTTTCCACTCCGAGAACCAGGGGTAAACTACATGGCTTTTGAACTCACCAAGAAGGAAATTGAGGCCTTTAAGAGTAATGAGGATACAAAAAAGAGGCTAGTGGAGTCCTATGAACTCATGTTGGGCTTCTACGGCGTCCGCCTGGTTAACAAAGAGACGGGTGAAGTGACACGAGCAGACCACTGGAAAGAGCGCTTCAGGAACCTTGAGCAGAACATGCACAACAACATGCGCATCACTCGCATCTTAAAGAGTCTGGGCGAGCTAGGATTTGAGCACTATCAGGCACCGCTCGTTCGCTTCTTCCTCGAAGAGACTCTGGTCAAGAAAAACCTCACCAGTGTTAAACACAGCGTACTTGACTACTTCCTGTTTGCGATTCTGGATAAACAACAACGCCAGGAGTTGGTGCGCTACGCCTACCTTCACTTTGAACCAAAGGATCAATTTGTGTGGTGTCCCAGGAAGATTCAGAGGAAGTTTAAGAAGTTCAGAAAGAAAGAAAAACATCGGCATTCCTCCTCTTCTTTTTCCACAAAAGACCATTACGAAGATAAAGAAAAATCACAGACTCCACCAAGGACAAGACCATGGACCATGGAACAAGGAAACATATAACAAGACCATGGACCATGGAACAAGGAAACACATAACAAGGCCATGGACCTAAGACCATGGAACAAGTAAAGACATTTCCAGATGCCAAAGGCTTTGTGAGAAGTGTTTTGGTTAAAACCAAGACCAACACAGTTCAACGACCAATAGATGAACTCTGCCTGCTAATGGAAGCAGCTTGATGGACTGAGGGGGGCTTCGGTTCTCCAGACTCGATGACCGCTTCAGATATGACTATGGACTTTGATGAGACTTGACTAATAACTCAAGTAACTTAATTAATTTTGAATTTGAAGAACATAATTGTTTGGATTATATTGTTCTATTATGGCTCCTGTGAATATTATTATTTATGTAATTGTTTTGCTAAAGCACACAATTAGGGGCCGGGATGTTGGAGCCAGTTGGAGCCTATCTATATTATTTATTTATTAAGTGTTTGACAATGAAATCAAATAATGTCAAGAATGATATTAATGAATTATTGGATGTTTTAGATTTCATTGTGATTGACTGATTGTTTTCAGCTGCTTACGCTCCTACTGGTGAGCCACTTCCTCCTCCTATAATTAAGAAGACAGGACAGCTGGGTGCCCTTTGTCTGTCTATCATGTTGAAGGAGTGAGGAGTGGAACAGTTTGTTTATCGCTAAACAAGCCACGCTAAACAAGCCACGCTAAATAAGTTATTTTGATTATGTTGAAAGTCAACCACGGAGAATATTTTTTGTTTGTGAAAATAAATTATGATCATTTGGAATCTAGAAATATCTCCGCGAGTGCTTATTAAGGAATTTAGTGAGTCAAACACCTCCTCCTCAAGACTACTCTGCATTACTTTATTTTTATTTTTTCGAAACTTTTTTGGAAAGCAAGAGTAGTCGCTACAATTATGTTAGATCCACTATGGACTGGACTCTCACTATTATGTTAGATCCACTACAGACTGGACTCTCACATTATTATGTTAAATCCACTATGGACTGGACTCTCACTATTATGTTAGATCCACTATGGAGTGGACTCTCACTATTATGTTAGATCCACTATGGACTGGACTCTCACTATTATGTTAGATCCACTATGGACTGGACTCTCACTATTATGTTAGATCCACTATGGACTGGACTCTCACTATTATGTTAGATCCACTATGGACTGGACTCTCACTATTATGTTAGATCCGCTATGGAGTCGACTCTCACAATATTATGTTAGATTCACTATGGACTAGACTCTCACTATTATGTTAGATCCACTATGGACTGGACTCTCACAATATTATGTTAGATCCACTATGGACTGAACTCTCACAATATTATGTTAGATCCACTATGGACTGGACTGGACTCTCACAATATTATGCTAGATCCACTATGGACTGGACTCTCACACTATAGTCTACCAGGGATTTATTCATTTACTTTATTAAAACTATGAAGGATATTTTCTTGATGCTAACAAATATCACCAAAGATGGTAAAATGTGGTGGAATAAAGCACTTTTCTTTCCTGCACAACAACTAAGCTTTTAGTTTCTGTTATAAAAATGGATTATGAAAATATAAGTGATACATTCATATAATTTTTTTTTTTACTTTCAACACTTAAGTTACGAGATCAACTTCAGATATATCTGTCCATTTTACGTTTGAACTATTATTTGGTTTGTTTTATGCTCTTTTGTCAAAGAAAACATTGATGTATTTATATGGCAACCACACAATATATGCAATATTTTCCACATAAAACATTTTAAAGTGAAATATTTGAAGTAATTGGAACATAGAATAGGTCAATAATTCATTATAACATTGTTTTTTTTTAGCAATGGCCAAAAAAATAAAAATAAAGATAGACAAAAGAAAAAAAACAGCCTGCATGGCAGCTTTGTGTCAACATTGCAACGTTTTATTTTTTATTTTTGCAATAGCATTTCCACAATGTGTGGCGGGCCGGTAAACGATTAGCTGCGGGCCGCAAATGGCCCCCGGGCCGCACTTTGGACACCCCGGGCCTAGAGGTACGGCAAACCCTCCGCCGCGGAGGTTGAGACACACCCGACTCATCATGTACCATGAATTGATTAACGTGGACCCCGACTTAAACAAGTTGAAAAACTTATTCGGGTGTTACCATTTAGTGGTCAATTGTACGGAATATGTACTGTACTGTGCAATCTACTAATAAAAGTTTCAATCAATCAATCATGTAAATAAAAACTTCTCCCTATCGGCGTATTATGGATACGGCAACAGCTGTTGTGAGTTCATGCACTGTGTTGGTTTTGTTGTTTGAACAAGGTGATGTTCGCGCATGGTTCATTTTGTGCACCAGGACAAAAAC
The DNA here is from genome assembly GCF_033978785.1 of Entelurus aequoreus. Taxonomy (NCBI): domain Eukaryota; kingdom Metazoa; phylum Chordata; class Actinopteri; order Syngnathiformes; family Syngnathidae; genus Entelurus; species Entelurus aequoreus. Next base: position 14,281,135 of record NC_084731.1, on the reverse strand, counting down.
ATATAACTTTGTCTTGAATTTGAAATAATATACACTGTATATACTGTATATTTTTCACTAAAGAAGGGTTTGGGTGAATGCACATATGAAACTGGCGGGGTTCGGTACTTCCAACAAGGTTAAAGGCCTATTGAAATTAAATGTTTTCATTTAAACGGGGATAGCAGATCCATTCTATGTGTCATACTTGATCATTTCGCGATATTGCCATATTTTTGCTGAAAGGATTTAGTAGAGAACATCGACGATAAAGTTCGCAACTTTTGGTCGCTGATAAAAAAAAAGCCTTGCCTGTACCGGAAGTAGCGTGACGTCACCGGAGGAAAGACTTCTCACAATTCCCCATTGTTTACAATGGAGCGAGAGAGATTCGGACCGAGAAAGCGACGATTATCCCACTCATTTGAGCGAGGATGAAAGATTCGTGGATGAGGAACGTTAGAGTGAAGGACTAGAATGCAGTGCAAGACATATCTTATTTCTCTCTGACCGTAACTTAGGTACAAGGGCTCATTGGATTCCACACTTTCTCCTTTTTTTATTGTGGATCACGGATTTGTATTTTAAACCACCTCGGATACTATATCCTCTTGAAAATGAGAGTCGAGCACGCGAAATGGACATTCACAGTGACTTTTATCTCCACGACAATACATCGGTGACACACTTAGCTACTGAGCTAACGTGATAGCATCGTTCTCAAATGCAGATAGAAACAAAATACATAAATCCCTGACTGGAAGGATAGACAGAAGATCAACAATACTATTAAACCATGTACGTGTAACTACACGGTTTATAATTCTCAGCCTGGTAAAGCTTAACAATGCTGTTGCTAACGACAATAAGGCTAACTTAGCAACCGGACCTCACAAAGCTATGATAAAAACATTAACGCTCCACCTATGCCAGCCAGCCCTCATCTGCTCCTCAACAGCCGTGCTCACCTGCGTTCCAGCGATCGACGGCGCGACAAAGGACTTCATCCGTGGGTTTGGCGGCTAGCATCGGCTAGGCGTCTGCTAGTCCTTGTTGTGTTGCTACAGCCAGCTGCTAATACACCAATCCCACCTACAACGTTCTTCTTTGCAGCCTCCATTGTTCATTAAACAAATTGCAAAAGATTCACCAACACAGATGTCCAGAATACTGTGGAATTATGAAATGAAAACAGAGCTTTTTCTACGGGCTCCGAATACTTCCCTTGTCCTCGTGACGTCACGCGCATACGTCAGCATAATAAAACGTTTTTAACCGGAAGTGTGGCGGGAAATTTAAAATTGCACTTTATAAGTTAACCCGGCCGTATTGGCATGTGTTGCAATGTTAAGATTTCATCATTGATATATAAACTATCAGACTGCGTGGTCGCTAGTAGTGGCTTTCAGTAGGCCTTTAAGAACCACTGAGCTAAGGAGATATTCTCGCAGCCGAGTGCGTCAGACTGCACTCTGTGATTGACTGCGTGATCTGCCGGGGCCAAAATGTCTCCGTTCTTTCCCCCGGAGCTGGGGCAGAAAAGTGTTATTTCTTCAAAAGCCCCATTGGAGAATGCCGGCAAGCCTGTAATTGGCCAGGGAAAGTCTGCACCACCTGCCAAGCCAAACACTCCAGAGAGAGGGAATTTGAAATATTGTAAACAGTGGAGTAACTCGCTCGCTGAGCAGACGTTTTTGGGCGAGGGATGGATTTATTTTGGAACTACCGCGACGACAACAGTTTGACAAGTCCTTTTCAAGTACCAGCAGCCAAACAATCTATTCACAAATAAAGAGAAATGGGAGTCGTACGGAAAACCCAACCTGCAGTTTGACTTGCTACTTAGGCTGATTCCTAACAGCTTTCACCTGCAATCTGTTGGCTAATACTTCTTGAGTGCTTTCCAATCAACTCTTGGTTTATTATTCTAGTGCAAGCCCGTGTTCCCTTCCCAGTGATCCCAGCTACACACCCCCAGACCGAGGTAACATTAGAATCCAGTTTAGTTTCAGGGCTACTTGACGGTTTTGTGGGTTTAACCCCCCCATCCACACACTCTCTAATCGCTTTTTTAACTCCTCCCTTTAAAAACCTAAATCCCCCAACACCAATTTGAAGGCACACAAAGCAAGCTGACATTTACAGGCTCTCGTTACAAGTCACTGCACTGCAGGGCTGTTTTGCAAAATACGGTAGTCCTAAAAACATGAGAGTGCTCCTGTTCTATAGAGGATCTTGGACCTGTGTAAAATCCTTGAAAACAAAATCAATCGCTGGGGTCCAAACTTGTGATTGACACAACCAAGGCGTTCCTCAAGGCACCCCTTTAAGTCCCCTCCTTTTTTGCAGAGACATATTTTATTCTTAATATAATTTGTGTAACTAAAGTGTTTTTACTATGGACTGGACTCTCACTATTGTGTTAGATCCACAATGGACTGAACTCTCACACTATTATGTTAGTTCCACTATGGACTGGACTCTCACACTACTATGTTGGATCCACTATGGACTGGACTCTCAAAATATTATGTTAGATCCACTATGGACTAGATTGTCACTATTATGTTAGATCCACTATGGACTGGACTCTCACAATATTATGTTAGATCCACTATGGACTGGACTCACACTATTATGTTAGATCCACTATGGATTGGACTCACACTATTATGTTAGATCCACTATGGACTGGACTCTCACACTATTATGTTAGATCCACTATGGACTGGACTCTCACACTATTATGTTAGATCCACTACAGACTGGACTCTCACAATATTATGTTAGATCCACTATGGACTGGACTCTCACAACATTATGTTAGATCCACTATGGACTGGACTCACACTATTATGTTAGATCCACTATGGACTGGACTCACACTATTATGTTAGATCCACTATGGACTGGACTCTCACAATATTATGTTAGATCCACTATGGACTGGACTCACACTATTATGTTAGATCCACTATGGACTGGACTCACACTATTATGTTAGATCCACTGTGGACTGGACTCTCACACTATTATGTTAGATCCAATATGGACTGGACTCTCACAATATTATGTTAGATCCACTACAGACTGGACTCTCACAATATTATGTTAGATCCACTATGGACTGGACTCTCACACTATTATATTAGATCCACTAAGGACTGGACTCTCACACTATTATGTTAGATCCACTACAGACTGGACTCTCACACTATTATGTTAGATCCACTATGAACTGGACTCTCACACTATTATATTAGATCCACTATGGACTGGACTCTCACACTATTATGTTAGATCCACTACGGACTGGACTCTCACACTATTATGTTAGATCCACTATGGACTGGACTCTCACAATATTATGTTAGATGCACTATGGACTGGACTCTCACAATATTATGTTAGATCCACTATGGACTGGACTCACACTATTATGTTAGATCCACTATGGACTGGACTCTCACACTATTATGTTAGATCCACTATGGACTGGACTCTCACTATTATGTTAGATTCACTATGGACTGGACTCTCACTATTATGTTAGATCCACTATGGACTGGACTCTCACACTACTATGTTAGATCCACTATGGACTGGACTCTCAAAATATTATGTTAGATCCACTATGGACTAGACTCTCACTATTATGCTAGATCCACTATGAACTGGGCTCTCACACTATTATGTTAGATCCACTAGGGACTGGACTCTCAAAATATTATGTTAGATCCACTATGGACTAGACTCTCACTAGTATGCTAGATCCACTATGAACTGGACTCTCACACTATTATGTTAGATCCACTATGGACTGGACTCTCACTATTATGTTAGATCCACTATGGACTGGACTCTCACTATTATGTTAGATCCACTATGAACTGGACTCTCTCACTATTATGTTAGATCCACTACGGACTGGACTCTCACACTATTATGTTAGATCCACTATGGACTGGAATCCTACCTTTTTTAAAAATTCATTAGTACCCCAGTACTTAATTAGTACCGGTAAAGCGTACAACCCTAGTTCCTAGTTCCCCCCCTCCAACTGTGTCAGTCTCCTCCAAAGGACTCGGACATGTTTGAAGCATTAATTAAGATGGAAACACATCGTTAACCCAGATCCTGTCTCCTTAAGTCCGCAGCCCGTGCAGGCAAAAACTGGAGTAATTACCCACAATTAAAGAAATTACAGGGCCAGGCTGCCATGCCAGGCCTGCTTGGAAAGTCTAAATATTTGAGTCTCGCTGAGCTGTTGTCCCTTCACACAAGTGTTGGTGTGGCCGTGTGGACCACACTCACATGACTTGATGACCACAACTTCCAGAGTCACATTTATTGACAAGTCATCTGTCCAGAGTCTCATTTATTGAATTACTGAATTTGCATTAAATCAGGTTGTTTTAGCTAATAATCATGCTGCAAAATCTAGCATGTTGCATTCAATGTTTATTCCCATTATTTTTCCATTAATTCCCGTTAATTCCCATATATATGGAAAGTTTCCAACTTTGAATATTCCCGGAATTTTGCAACTCTACTAGGGTTGCAAAATGTGTATAAATAACCCTACTAAGGTTGCAAAATTCCGGGAATATTCAAAGTTGGAAACTTTCCATGGGAATTAACGGGAATATATGGGAATTAACGGGAATTAATGGAAAAATAATGGGAATAAACATTGAATGCAACATGCTAGATCTTGCAGCATGATTATTAGCTAAAACAACCTGATTTAATGCAAATCCAGTAATTCAATAAATGAGACTCTGGACTAGGGTTGCAAAATTCCGGGAATAATCAAAGTTGGAAACTTTCCATGGGAATTAACGGGAATATATGGGAATTAACGGGAATTAATGGAAAAATAATGGGAATAAACATTGAATGCAACATGCTAGATCTTGCAGCATGATTATTAGCTAAAACAACCTGATTTAATGCAAATCCAGTAATTCAATAAATGAGACTCTGGACTAGGGTTGCAAAATTCCGGGAATAATCAAAGTTGGAAACTTTCCATGGGAATTAACGGGAATATATGGGAATTAACTGGAATTAATGGAATAATAATGGGAATAAACATTGAATGCAACATGCTAGATCTTGCAGCATCATTATTAGCTAAAACAACCTGATTTAATGCAAATCCAGTAATTCAATAAATGAGACTCTAGACTAGGGTTGCAAAATTCCGGGAATAATCAAAGTTGGAAACTTTCCATGGGAATTAACAGGAATATATGGGAATTAACTGGAATTAATGGAAAAATAATGGGAATAAACATTGAATGCAGCATGCTAGATCTTGCAGCAATATTATTAGCTAAAACAACCTGATTTAATGCAAATTCAGTAATTCAATAAATGAGACTCTGGAAAGATGACTTGTCACTAAATGTGACTCTGGACTAGGGTTGCAAGATTCCGGGAATATTCAAAGTTGGAAACTTTCCATGGGAATTAACGGGAATTAACGGGAATTAATGGAAAAATAATGGGAATAAACATTGAATGCAACATGCTAGATCTTGCAGCATGATTATTAGCTAAAACAACCTGATTTAATGCAAATTCAGCAATTCAATAAATGAGACTCTGGACAGATGACTTGTCAATAAATGTGACTCTGGACTAGGGTTGCAAGATTCCGGGAATATTCAAGGTTGGAAACTTTCCATGGGAATTAATGGAAAAATAATGGGAATAAACATTGAATGCAACATGCTAGATCTTGCAGCATGATTATTAGCTAAAACAACCTGATTTCATGCAAATTCAGCAATTCAATAAATGAGACTCTGGACAGATGACTTGTCAATAAATGAGACTCTGGATTACGGTTGCAAAATTCCGGGAATAATCAAAGTTGGAAACTTTCCATGGGAATTAACGGGAATATATGGGAATTAATGGAAAATTAATGGGAATAAACATTGAATGCAACATGCTAGATATTGCAGCATGATTATTAGCTAAAACAACCTGATTTAATGCAAATTCAGTAATTCAATAATTGAGACTCTGGACAGATGACTTGTCAATAAATGTGACTCTGGACTAGGGTTGCAAAATTCCGGGAGTATTCAAAGTTAGAAACTTTCCATGGGAATTAACGGGAATTAACGGGAATTAATGGAAAAATAATGGGAATAAACATTGAATGCAACATGCTAAATCTTGCAGAATGATTGTTAGCTAAAACAACCTGATTTAATGCAAATTCGGTAATTCAATAATTGAGACTCTGGACAGATGACTTGTCAATAAATGTGACTTTGGAGTAGGGTTGCAAAATTCCGGGAATATTAAAAAATGGTAATTTTCCTTGGAAATTAACGGGAATATATGCGAATTAACGGGAATTAATGGAAAAATAATGGGAATAAAAATTGAATGCAACATGCTAGATCTTGTAGCATGATTATCAGCTAAAACAACCTCATTTAATGCATATTCAGTAATTCAATAAATGAGACTCTGGACAGATGACTTGTCATGAAATGTGACTCTGGACTAGGGTTGCAAAATTCCAGGAATATTCAAAGTTGGAAACTTTCCATGGGAATTAACGCGAATTAACGGGAATTAATGGCAAAATAATGGGAATAAACATTGAATGCAACATGCTAGATCTTGCAGCATGATTATTAGCTAAAACAACCTGATTTAATGCAAATTCAGTAATTCAATAAATGAGACTCTGGACAGATGACTTGTCAATAAATGTGACTTTGGAGTAGGGTTGCAAAATTCCGGGAATATTCAAAAATGGTAATTTTCCTTGGAAATTAACGGGAATATATGCAAATTAACGGGAATTAATGGAAAAATAATGGGAATAAAAATTGAATGCAACATGCTAGATCTTGTAGCATGATTATCAGCTAAAACAACCTCATTTAATGCAAATTCAGTAATTCAATAAATGAGACTCTGGACAGATGACTTGTCAATAAATGTGACTTTGGAGTAGGGTTGCAAAATTCCGGGAATATTCAAAAATGGTAATTTTCCTTGGAAATTAACGGGAATATATGCAAATTAACGGGAATTAATGGAAAAATAATGGGAATAAAAATTGAATGCAACATGCTAGATCTTGTAGCATGATTATCAGCTAAAACAACCTCATTTAATGCAAATTCAGTAATTCAATAAATGAGACTCTGGACAGATGACTTGTCATGAAATGTGACTCTGGACTAGGGTTGCAAAATTCCGGGAATATTCAAAGTTGGAAACTTTCCATGGGAATTAACGCGAATTAACGGGAATTAATGGCAAAATAATGGGAATAAACATTGAATGCAACATGCTAGATCTTGCAGCATGATTATTAGCTAAAACAACCTGATTTAATGCAAATTCAGTAATTCAATAAATGAGACTCTGGACAGATGACTTGTCAATAAATGTGACTTTGGACTAGGGTTGCAAAATTCCGGGAATATTCAAAGTTGGTCATTTTTCTGTGAAATTAACGGGAATATATGCAAATTAACGGGAATTAATGGAAAAATAATAGGAATAAACATTGAATGCAACATGCTAGATCTTGCAGCATGATTATTAGCTAAAACAACCTGATTTCTTGCAAATTCAGTAGAATTTCAACCCTTCACTGTGCATTCCTCAATCACATGTGCAGTGCATTCTTCCATCACACGCCCAGATAATTCCCAGCATGCTACACACTACAGCAGGGCTATTGAGGCCACACTAGTATTTGAGCCCAAGGACTTCATCCAGTCAGGTAAGTGTTGATGATATTACTGGGGTAAATATATTTGATATATGGTATTTAAGTGTTATAGAGGTGTAATTGCTTGTTACTGTATGACTGTGGACTACTCCAGCAGACTTCCACTCAAGCTAGCTAGCTGTTCCTGTACCTCTTAAATGATTTTGGGGCCAATATCTCTAGCTAGCTAGGTTTATGTACCACCACAGTCTCACAATGAACCGAAAATATTTCTGCGTTATCCGTGATGCTAATTTTCTCTATGTTAAATCCCATTCATTTATGCTAACAACGTTAGCGATCCGAATTTAACTTTTATTGTGATCTGTAAAGTTCAACTAGCAAATACTAAATGAAAAGGTGTAGTTTCCTCTGCCTTCTGTTCTGCTAGCCATTCTGTTGTCATACAAGAATGTAGCTTATAGTTTGATTTAGCATGCTGATTGACTGTTCATTTATTCATCTAGTCTATTTCTATTCATTTGTCCATCAGTCAAATATTTTTAAAGACTACTCCAGGTGTTTAGCTGACTATTTATATCTGTGTGTGGCATTGCATTAGTGTTTTACAAGAATAAATAAATACAGACAATACACCATCTGTTGTGTGGAGACATTTCACCCCAACCAATGTAGGCGGAAAGGCGGTGTACATTTGCAAATACTGTGCAAAGAGCTACGTCAAAAATGCCACAAAGATGCAGCAGCATATAGACAAGTGCCCAATAATACATCATTATTGTAATTCCCCATTCATTCCCATATATTCCCATTAATTCCCATATATCCCTATTAATTCCCATTAATTCCCATATTCCCATTAATTCCCATATATTCCCATTAATTCGCATATATCCCCATTAATTCCCATTAATTCCCATTAATTCCCATATATTCCCATTAATTCCCATATATTCCCATTAATTCCCATATATCCCCATTCATTCCCATTAATTCCCATATATCCCCATTAATTCCCATATATTCCCATTAATTCCCATATATTCCTATTAATTCCCATGGACGGTGTCCAACTTTGAATAATCCAAAAATGGTCAATATTTCCAAACTTCCCGAGCTTAACTTCCTGTGGTAAATTTCCGGAAAGTTTCCGGAAATTTACCGGAACCTTTCCACCCCTTTGCAACCCTAATGACAAGTCAGTGGGCTGTTCCTTCCTGACAAGTCAGTGGGCTGTTCCTTCCTGCGGAAGACGCGCTGCAATGGCATGGTTTCAATGGTCGGTGCACAAAATATGGAGTGATTAAATAGTTTTCTCCCTCCCTCCCAGATGACTATCTGCTTCTTGCGGTCATGGTTGACAGCAAAGAGATCCAATGGACCATTTACTGCACTCATTGGGCTGGCCCACTGCAGACTCGGTTGTTCCTTGCCGACATTTCAAGTCGGGACATTTGCTGAGTAGTGATGTGCCATACCACCCATTTTATTTACCCTTTCATAATAAGGACAAATCAGATTGGTATCGGCGATACCTGTCCGATACCGGTACTTTGTGCAAATATACCCTAATTTGTAACTAAAATTTTACAAATGGTGTCTTTTCAAATAATAACATATTTATCTTAAAAAAACAACAGTAAGAATATAAGAAAAAAAGAGCAGAAAATCGTAATGTAATGAGAAAAAAAAATGACATTTCTAAACTAATAATAATATAATCAGTCACCTATGACATTGTGTTTTGTCTTTATATACAAACGTATATATATATATATATATATATATATATATATATATATATATATATATATATATATATATATATATATATATATATATATATATATATACACACACACACACACACAAACGTATATATATATATATATACACACTTACATATAACGTTTTGTCTTTAAGTACATATATTCATAAATACATATACATACATATGTACATGTATACAGTATATACATACAGTACATATACAGTATATTTAAAGACAAAACATTCTGAGTGTATATATGTGTATATATATATATATATATATATATATATATATATATATATATATATATATATATATATATATATATATATATATATATATATATATATATATATATATATATATATATATATATATTCATAAAGAAAACATATATATCCATCCATCCATTTTCTACCGCTGGTCCCTATAGATATATATTATACAAATATGTATATATATATATATATATATATATATATATATATATATATATATATATATATATATATATATATATATATATGTTTTTAGCTTCTTCTTTTTTTTCTTTTTTATAAAAGAATATCAAAATGGACCTCCCATTCTTGACTTTTCAGTATGTGGCCCTTGGTGGAAAAAGTTTAGACATCCCTGATCTAGAATATTAGAAGCTCTCAAAATAAAAAAAATAAAATATACAAAATATATTACTTAGATTTTTTTTTATTTAATTTTTTTTAAATACACAACAATAATAGACACTGTTACATGTGTAACTGTACATAATTATTTTTGTACACTAGGTTCTGCAGTTAAACAACAGTATTATTATTTTTGTTCAATTATTACATGGGGGGAAAAAGCTATAGTAAAATGTTGTAAAAAAAAAGAGCAAAACAAATCTGTATGGAATGAGAAAAAGCTGAAAATGTTCCAATTAATAATGAATAATTATGTACTTACACAATCTTTAGATATATATAATATCTGTTTTTAGCATTTTATTTTTTTTTATTAAAAAAAAAATCAAAACTGCCTCCCCATACTTGATTTTTCAGTAAATGGCCCTTGGTGAAAAAAGGTTTGGACACCCCTGATATAAAATATTAGAAGCTCTCAAAATAAAATATACTTGAAATATAAATAAAGTTTAGTTAGTTAGTTAAAAAACTAAAATAATACTTATTATGAATAATTTTTTTAAATGACAACAACAATAATAAACAGTGTTAAACATTAATATTTTCCTACAGGCAGACTTTTTGACACTTGCAATTAAACAATCGTATTATTATTATTTTTATTCAATTATTGCATGGGGGAAAAACAATAGTAAAAATGTAGGGGAAAAAATTGGTATGGAATGAGAAAAAGCTAAAATGTTCTACCTAATAATTTGTAACTTACACAATATTTGTTTATTGCTCTTTTTTTTTATTACTAAAAAAATATAAATATGTTCCCCGCATAAAGTATGGACATTTTAAGTGCAGGATGGTTATCAGAGCACAAAGATGTGGTATCGGCGGTATGACATTCCAGTATCTGCAGCTGAGGTGGAGACTTGGCTGGATGATTTATCTCCAAACATGGCGTGTAACAAGTCCCACCAGGTCAGGACTGTAACGCCAGTGAAAGACCCTTTTAACACTTTTTAAGGCTTCCATTATGATCTGAGCGTGATGAGGAGCAGGAGGAGGGAGAGACTCTGCTGCTGTGTGCTTTTGATAAAGATGGAGATTTATGCTCCATTATGGCGTGGACCATTGTGGCATTGGACTTGGAAGTGTCTCCACCAGCGGGGCGGGGGGGGGGGGGGGGGGCGGATATCATTAACTTCGGCCCCACCTCTTCCACGCTATCGCTGCCTCAACGTAACTCAGCATCAAGGGTTGGAATTTGGGGTTGAATCACCAAAAATGATTCCCGGGCGCGGCCACCGCTGCTGCTCACTGCTCCCCTCACCTCCCAGGGGGTGATCAAGGGTGATGGGTCAAATGCAGAGAATAATTTTGCCACACCTAGTGTGTGTGTGTGTGACAATCATTGGTTATTTACTTTAACTTTAATTGTGCAAGTTGGAAAAATCGCCCATTCATTTTCAAAGGGAGAAATTGTGCTGGTAGTCTGTGATATTTTGAAAAAATGTTTTATTTGGTCAGCACACGCTATTTATATCAAGGTTTGATTCTTGAATGTCTCCGATCAGATGACAACTTTGGGGTGTGCGCTCTGGTAATGAATTTGAACATTTTTCTCCTTCTGGTTGAGTCAACTTAACTCGGTCAAAGCTACAAGATGACCCAGCTGAGTTAAGTGGAGTCAACTCAACTTGGTTGAAGCAACAAGACGACCGGACTAAGTTAAGTTGACTCAACTTAACTCGATCGAAGCAACAAGACGACCGGACTGAGTTAAATTGAGTCAACTCAAGTCGGTTAAATTGAGTCAACTTAACTTGGTCGAAACAACAAGACGACCCGACTGAGTTAAATTGAGTCAACTTAAGTCAGTTTAATTCAGTCAACTTAACTCGGTTGAAACAACAAGACAACCCGACTGAGTTGAGTCAACTTAACTCGGTTGAAGCTACAAGACAACCTGACTGAGTTAAGTTGAGTCAACTTAACTCGGTCAAAGCTACAAGAGGACACAGCTGAGTTAAGTTGAGTCAACTTAACTCGGTCAAAGCTACAAGAGGACCCAGCTGAGTTAAGTTGAGTCAACTTAACTCGGTCGAAGCAACAAGACAACCTGACTGAGTTAAATTGAGTCAACTCAAGTCGGTTAAATTGAGTCAACTTAACTCGGTCGAAACAACAAGAGGACCCAGCTGAGTTAAGTTGAGTCAACTTAACTCGTTCAAAGCTACAAGACGACCCAGTTGAGTCAACTTAACTCGGTCGAAGCAACAAGACGACCCGACTGAGTTGAGTCAACTTAACTCGGTCGAAGCTACAAGACTACCCGACTGAGTCAAGTTGAATCAACTTAACTCGGTCAAATCAACAAGACGACCCGACTGAGTTGAGTCAACTTAACTCGGTTGAAGCTACAAGACGACCTGGCTGAGTTAAGTTGAATCAACTTAACTCGGTCAAAGCTACAAGACGACCCAGCTGAGTTAAGTTGAGTCAACTTGACTTGGTTAAATTGAGTCAACTTAACTTGGTTGAAGCAACAAGATGACCCAGCTGAGTTAAGTTGAGTCAACTTAACTCTGGCAAAGCAACAAGACGACCTGACTGAGTTGAGTCAACTTAACTCGGTCGAAGCTACAAGACTACCCGACTGAGTTAAGTTGAGTCAACTTAACTCGGTCGAATCAACAAGACGACCTGACTGAGTTGAGTCAACTTAACTCGGTTGAAGCTACAAGACGACCCAGCTGAGTTAAGTTGAGTCAACTTAACTTGGTTAAATTGAGTCAACTTAACTTGGTTAAATTGAGTCAACTTAACTTGGTTGAAGCAACAAGATGACCCAGCTGAGTTAAGTTGAGTCAACTTAACTCGGTCAAAGCAACAAGACGACCTGACTGAGTTGAGTCAACTTAACTCGGTCGAAGCTACAAGACTACCCGACTGAGTTAAGTTGAGTCAACTTAACTCGGTCGAATCAACAAGACGACCTGACTGAGTTGAGTCAACTTAACTCGGTTGAAGCTACAAGACGACCTGACTGAGTTAAGTTGAGTCAACTTAACTCGGTCAAAGCTACAAGACGACCCAGCTGAGTTAAGTTGAGTCAACTTAACTTGGTTAAATTGAGTCAACTTAACTTAGTTGAAGCAACAAGATGACCCAGCTGAGTTAAGTTGAGTCAACTTAACTCGGTAAAAGCTACAAGACGACCTGACTGAGTTAAGTTGAGTCAACTTAACTCGGTCGAAGCAACAAGACGACCCGACTGAGTTGAGTCAACTTAACTCGGTCGAAGCTACAAGACTACCCGACTGAGTTAAGTTGAGTCAACTTAACTCGGTCGAATCAACAAGACGACCCGACTGAGTTGAGTCAACTTAACTCGGTTGAAGCTACAAGACGACCTGGCTGAGTTAAGTTGAGTCAACTTAACTCGGTCAAAGCTACAAGACGACCCAGCTGAGTTGAGTTGAGTCAACTTAACTTGGTTAAATTGAGTCAACTTATTTGGTTGAAGCAACAAGATGACCCAGCTGAGTTAAGTTAAGTCAACTTAACTCGGTCAAAGCAACAAGACGACCTGACTGAGTTGAGTCAACTTAACTCGGTCGAAGCTACAAGACTACCCGACTGAGTTAAGTTGAGTCAACTTAACTCGGTCGAATCAACAAGACGACCTGACTGAGTTGAGTCAACTTAACTCGGTTGAAGCTACAAGACGACCTGACTGAGTTAAGTTGAGTCAACTTAACTCCGTCAAAGCTACAAGACGACCCAGCTGAGTTAAGTTGAGTCAACTTAACTTGGTTAAATTGAGTCAACTTAACTTGGTTAAATTGAGTCAACTTAACTTGGTTGAAGCAACAAGATGACCCAGCTGAGTTAAGTTGAGTCAACTTAACTCGGTCAAAGCAACAAGACGACCTGACTGAGTTGAGTCAACTTAACTCGGTCGAAGCTACAAGACTACCCGACTGAGTTAAGTTGAGTCAAGTTAACTCGGTCGAATCAACAAGACGACCTGACTGAGTTGAGTCAACTTAACTCGGTTGAAGCTACAAGACAACCTGACTGAGTTAAGTTGAGTCAACTTAACTCGGTCAAAGCTACAAGACGACCCAACTGAGTTAAGTTGAGTCAACTTAACTTGGTTAAATTGAGTCAACTTAACTTGGTTGAAGCAACAAGATGACCCAGCTGAGTTAAGTTGAGTCAACTTAACTCGGTCAAAGCAACAAGACGACCTGACTGAGTTGAGTCAACTTAACTCGGTCGAAGCTACAAGACTACCCGACTGAGTTAAGTTGAGTCAACTTAACTCGGTCGAATCAACAAGACGACCTGACTGAGTTGAGTCAACTTAACTCGGTTGAAGCTACAAGACGACCTGAATGAGTTAAGTTAAGTCAACTTAACTCGGTCAAAGCTACAAGACGACCCAGCTGAGTTAAGTTGAGTCAACTTAACTTGGTTAAATTGAGTCAACTTAACTTGGTTGAAGCAACAAGATGACCCAGCTGAGTTAAGTTGAGTCAACTTAACTCGGTAAAAGCTACAAGACGACCTGACTGAGTTAAGTTGAGTCAACTTAACTCGGTCGAAGCAACAAGACGACCCGACTGAGTTGAGTCAACTTAACTCGGTCGAAGCTACAAGACTACCCGACTGAGTTAAGTTGAGTCAACTTAACTCGGTCGAATCAACGGGACGACCCGACTGAGTTGAGTCAACTTAACTCGGTTGAAGCTACAAGACGACCTGGCTGAGTTAAGTTGAGTCAACTTAACTTGGTTGAAGCAACAAGATGACCCGACTGAGTTAAGTTGAGTCAACTTTACTTGGTCAAAGCAACAAGACGACCTGACTGAGTTGAGTCAACTTAACTCGGTCGAAGTTACAAGACAACCCGACTGAGTTAAGTTGAGTCAACTTAACTCGGTCGAATCAACAAGACGACCCGACTGAGTTGAGTCAACTTAACTCGGTTGAAGCTACAAGACGACCTGACTGAGTTAAGTTGAGTCAACTTAACTCGGTCAAAGCTACAAGACGACCCAGCTGAGTTAAGTTGAGACAACTTAACTTGGTTGAAGCAACAAGATGACCCAGCTGAGTTAAGTTGAGTCAACTTAACTCGGTCAAAGCTACAAGACGACCTGACTGAGTTAAGTTGAGTCAACTTTACTCGGTCAAAGCAACAAGACGACTTGACCGAGTTGAGTCAACTTAACTCGGTCGAAGTTACAAGACTACCCGACTGAGTTAAGTTGAGTCAACTTAACTCGGTCGAATCAACAAGACGACCTGACTGAGTTGAGTCAACTTAACTCGGTTGAAGCTTCAAGACGACCTGACTGAGTTAAGTTGAGTCAACTTAACTCGGTCAAAGCTACAAGGCGACCCAGCTGAGTTAAGTTGAGTCAGCTTAACTTGGTTAAATTGAGTCAACTTAACTTGGTTGAAGCAACAAGATGACCCAGCTGAGTTAAGTTGAGTCAACTTAACTCGGTCAAAGCTACAAGACGACATGACTGAGTTAAGTTGAGTCAACTTAACTAGGTCAAAGCTACTATAAGTCCCAGATGAGTTAAGTTGAGTCAAACATCTTTTTTTAACAGTCTATTGTTATTTTAAAGGCCTACTGAAATGAATTTTTTTTTTATTTAAACGGGGATAGCAGATCTATTCTATGTGTCATACTTGATCATTTCGCGATATTGCCATATTTTTGCTGAAAGGATTTAGTATAGAACAACGACGATAGAGATCGCAACTTTTGGTATCTGATAAAAAAAAGGCTTGCACCTACCGGAAGTAGCGTGACGTAGTCAGTTGAACATATACGCAAAGTTCCCTATTGTTTACAATGATGGCCGCATGAAGTGAGAGAGATTCGGACCGAGAAAGCGACAACTTCCCCATTAATTTGAGCGAGGATGAAAGATTTGTGGATGAGGAAAGTGCAAGTGAAGGACTAGTGGGGAGTTGAAGCTATTCAGATAGGGAAGATGCTGTGAGAGCCGGGGGTGACCTGATATTCAGCTGGGAATGACTACAACAGTAAATAAACACAAGACATATATATACTCTATTAGCCACAACACAACCAGGCTTATATTTAATATGCCACAAATTAATCCTGCATAAAAACACCTGCGTGTTTGTTATGCTAGCTCCTAGCTCCTCTGCTCGCTCCTAGCTCCATAGAACACGCCAATACAATTCAAACACCTGATCAACACACACAATCACTCAGCCCAAAAGACCGTTCACCTAACCCAAGGTTCATAAAGCTTATATATTTTTAAAAAGTTACGTACATGACGCGCACGTACGGTACGGTCCGTGTTATGCTAGCTTCTAGCTCCTCTGCTAGCTCCTAGCTCCATAGAACACGCCAATACAATTCAAACACATGATCAACACACACAATCACTCAGCCCAAAAGACCGTTCACCTAACCCAAGGTTCATAAAGCTTATATATTTTTAAAAAATTACGTACATACGCAAAAAAAAGCCAAAGCTGCATACTCACAGTAGCACGTCTGCGTCTTTGTCATCCAAATCAAAGTAATCCTGGTAAGAGTCTGTGTTGTCCCAGTTCTCTACAGGCGTCTGTGTATCCAAGTCAAAAGTCCTCCTGGTTAGAGTCTCTGTTATCCGAGTTCTTCCATCTTGACTGCATCTTTCGGGAATGTAAACAAAGAAGCGCCGGCTGTGTACTGTTGTGGCTGACTACGTTCGAAAAATACGTCCATTTCGCACCGACAACTTTCTTCTTTGCTTGCTCGGCTTCCTTCTCCATAATGCAATGAACATGATTGAAACAGATTCACGAACACAGATGTCCAGAATACTGTGGAATTATGAAATGAAAACAGAGCTTTTTCGTATTGGCTTCAATGTGGAAGGCATACCCGTGTTCGCCGGTTTACGTCACGCGCATACGTCATCCTCAGAGGCGTTTCGAACCGGAAGTTTAGCGGCAAATTTAAAATGTCACTTTATAAGTTAACCCGGCCGTATTGGCATGTGTTATAATGTTAAGATTTCATCATTGATATATAAACTATCAGACTGTGTGGTCGGTAGTAGTGGGTTTCAGTAGGCCTTTAAAAAAGAAAAAAAATATAAAACATTTTTTTAGGGGATTTTCTTCTTTTTTTTATTTATTTTTTTATACATTTTTCTAAATTATGAATCGATTTAGTAAGGATCGAGATTCGGATGTGAATTGATTTTTTTGTGGACGACACGGGAAAAGTTCCAGATGTTGAATATTTGTGTGTAAATAAATGAGGAACGTGATGGCGGACGCAGCTTCTCAGACATTTGTTGCAGGCATAACAGCCCGGGTTTAGAGGACGGGGGGGGGGGTGTGGGGCGGGGAGGGCTCTGGGGGGCCAGCAGTGTGTCGTGGCCCCGGTCCCCTCTGGCTTATTGAATTACCTAAATGAGCAGTAGAGACCAGGCTTGGGCTCTTTAGTCCTTTGAAGTTTACAAATCATTCTGGCTGCTCGGGGCCCTAGGAGGTGGGGGGACGTCGCCAGGGAGGGAACTGGTGGGTTGGACGGGATGCGGGGGTCCGGGGGGGGGGGGGGGGGGGGGTGCCTCTTAAATAAAAACATCACAAACAAAGAAGGCGGGAGAAGGGGGATGAAGACTTAGTCAGGAGACACTTTGGCGACTTGGGATTGGTTGTCATTGGGAGACCACTTCCTGTCTATGTTTGCAGAAGTCAGTCCTCTGGCCAACATAAAGATAACGTAGAGTGGGACCTCTCACTTTTAATACAAGAACATTCCCGGGAGTACTCATGGAAATATGAAGAATCTCTTGCTGGGAACATGAAATGAAAGCTTTTAAGTTGTCATGAAATATTGTTAAAGGGTCGTTTGCAACGCTGTACACAAAATAAGTTGACTCAGCTTAACTCAGTCAGGTCGTCTTGTTGCTTCCACCGAGTTAAGTTGACTCAACTTAACTTAGCTGGGTCATCTTGTTGCTTCCACACAGTTAAGTTGACCCAACTTACCTCGGAGTTGGCTCAACTTTAAGTTGACTCACCCTAACTCAGCCGGGTCATCTTGTAGCTTTGACAGAGTTAAGTTGACTCGACTTAAGTCAGTAAGGTCGTCTTGTAGCTTTGACTGAGTTAAGTTGACTCGACTTAACTCAGTCAGGTCGTCTTGTAGTTTCGACCGAGTTAAGTTGACTCAACTTAACTCAGCTGGGTCATCTTGTTGCTTCCACACAGTTAAGTTGACCCAACTTACCTCGGAGTTGGCTCAACTTTAAGTAGACTCAACTTAACTCAACTAACAACTTAAACACTGTGTTTAAACTTCATTCATTTATGGTAACGCCATAAATTAATGTATTTAACCGACTTAAGTTGACTCAATTTAACTCAGTCGGTTCGTCTTGTTGCTTCAACCGAGTTAAGTTGACTCACCCTAACTCAGCCGGGTCATCTTGTAGCTTTGACAGAGTTAAGTAGACTCGACTTAACTCAGTAAGGTCGTCTTGTAGCTTTGACTGAGTTAAGTTGACTCAACTTAACTCAGTCAGGTCGTCTTGTAGTTTCGACCGAGTTAAGTTGACTCAACTCAGTCGGGTCGTCTTGTTGCTTTGACCGAGTTAAGTTGAGTCAACTCAGTCAGGTCGTCTTGTAGCTTCGACCAAGGTAAGTTGACTTCAACTCAGTCGGGTCGTCTTGTTGCTTTGACCGAGTTAAGTTGACTCAACTTAACTCAGTCAGGTCGTCTTGTAGCTTCGACCGAGTTAAGTTGACTTCAACTCAGTCGGGTCGTCTTGTTGCTTTGACCGAGTTAAGTTGACTCGACTTAACTCAGTAAGGTCGTCTTGTAGCTTTGACTGAGTTAAGTTGACTCGACTTAACTCAGTCAGGTCGTCTTGTTGCTTTGACCGAGTGAAGTTGAGTCAACTTAACTCAGTCAGGTCGTCTTGTAGTTTCGACCGAGTTAAGTTGACTTCAACTCAGTCGGGTCGTCTTGTTGCTTTGACCGAGTTAAGTTGACTCGACTTAACTCAGTCAGGTCGTCTTGTAGCTTCGACCGAGTTAAGTTGACTTCAACTCAGTCGGGTCGTCTTGTTGCTTTGACCGAGTTAAGTTGACTCGACTTAACTCAGTAAGGTCGTCTTGTAGTTTCGACCGAGTTAAGTTGACTTCAACTCAGTCGGGTCGTCTTGTTGCTTTGACCGAGTTAAGTTGACTCAACTTAACTCAGTCAGGTCGTCTTGTAGTTCCGACGAGTTAAGTTGACTCAACTCAGTCGGGTCGTCTTGTTGCTTTGACCGAGTTAAGTTGACTCGACTTAACTCAGTCAGGTCGTCTAGTAGTTTTGACCGAGTTAAGTTGACTCGACTTAACTCAGTCAGGTCGTCTTGTTGCTTTGACAGAGTTAAGTTGAGTCAACTTAACTCAGTCAGGTCGTCTTGTAGCTTCGACCGAGTTAAGTTGACTTCAACTCAGTCGGGTCGTCTTGTTCCTTTGACCGAGTTAAGTTGACTCAACTTAACTCAGTCAGGTCGTCTTGTAGTTTCGACCGAGTTAAGTTGACTCAACTCAGTCGGGTCGTCTTGTTGCTTTGACCGAGTTAAGTTGACTCGACTTAACTCAGTCAGGTCGTCTTGTTGCTTTGACCGAGTTAAGTTGAGTCAACTTAACTCAGTCAGGTCGTCTTGTAGCTTTGACCGAGTTAAGTTGACTCGACTTAACTCAGTAAGGTCGTCTTGTAGTTTCGACCGAGTTAAGTTGACTTCAACTCATTCGGGTCGTCTTGTTGCTTTGACCGAGTTAAGTTGACTCGACTTAACTCAGTCAGGTCGTCTTGTAGCTTCGACCGAGTTAAGTTGACTTCAACTCAGTCGGGTCGTCTTGTTGCTTTGACCGAGTTAAGTTGACTCGACTTAACTCAGTAAGGTCGTCTTGTAGCTTTGACCGAGTTAAGTTGACTCGACTTAACTCAGTAAGGTCGTCTTGTTGCTTTGACCGAGTTAAGTTGAGTCAACTTAACTCCGTCAGGTCGTCTTGTTGCTTTGACCGAGTTAAGTCTAGTCAACTTAACTCAGTCAGGTCGTCTTGTAGTTTTGACCGAGTTAAGTTGACTTGACTTAACTCAGTAAGGTCGTCTTGTAGCTTTGACCGAGTTAAGTTGACTCGACTTAACTCAGTCAGGTCGTCTTGTAGCTTTGACCGAGTTAAGTTGACTCCACTTAACTCAGTAAGGTCGTCTTGTAGCTTTGACCGAGTTAAGTTGACTCAACTTAACTCAGTCAGGTCGTCTTGTTGCTTTGACCGAGTTAAGTTGACTCGACTTAACTCAGTAAGGTCATCTTGTAGCTTTGACCGAGTTAAGTTGACTCAACTTAACTCAGTCAGGTCGTCTTGTTGCTTTGACCGAGTTAAGTTGAGTCAACTTAACTCAGTCAGGTCGTCTTGTAGCTTCGACCGAGTTAAGTTGACTTCAACTCAGTCGGGTCGTCTTATTCCTTTGACCGAGTTAAGTTGACTCAACTTAATTTTGAATGGAGAATCATTTTGCATTGAGAATCTCTTCTGAGTCGAATCGTTCCACCCAAGAATGGAATGTAATCATGTGGTGTTTAAACATTCACAGCCCTGAAAAACAAGTCAATCCAAAGAGTAAATGTAGACTAAGACAATGTAGAATATTTTAATTTGTCAGACCACCTTATTTTCAGTGACATCTGCTTGTGTCAAACACGGTATGTCCAAAATCTGATGAAATAAATAAGGTGTGCCTCTAAGAGGAGTCAGCTGGGGTCGTGTTCTGGTGACCAATCAGTGGTCGTGATGCGTGTTGTTGTTACAATCAAGGCTCTGCCAAGCTATTAAGTGGAACCAATTAATTATGCCGTGAAAATGGGTTCAAATGTTTCTCTCCTGTTCAAGACTGAATTTTCAGATTTGGAAAAGCCTGAAATGCAATTAGTTACACAATCAAAGCAAAAACAAGGTCAACTTTCATCCGAAGCACATTTCCACACTGTAGTTTGTTGCAGGGAAATATTTCTCCTAACTTTCCGTGAACTATTTTTTTTTTTTTTTTTGGATGAGGCATGAAGACTTTTAAAGAGCGTTTTTTTAGTAAACAAATCTCCGAGAGGTCAATTAACAACCGTCTGGGGATGGCAGGAATCCATTTCAACTTGCTGACCCATTCAGCAGGAGACAGCGCTCTAATTGGACGACACAGTGTCTGGGAGTTCTGAGACTGGACAGAACCCGTGGCAAATTACCGCTTACTTCCTGTTCAATCTGAGCGGCCACTCCAGTCGTCAAGGGAGCTGTTGGACTTTGAAATGTGTTTGCTTAGCTTGGCATCTCATGACCCTGTTATAATGAAGAATCATTCACCCAAAGCTCATTTTTGGGGGCATGCCTGGCTTGTAGACTTTATTGGGTCTTTCAGATTGGACAAAACTCTTAGGAATACTTCCTAAGAGATGTTGAATTGTTGTATGATCAGGGATGGCAAAGTTAACATGAAAATAACGCGTTAACCATGATCATTTTTTTAACGGTAAAAGTGGCGGCGTTCAGTAGTTACTGCTGAGCCACAAGCGGGAAAATAGCGAGCAGAAATGGACAAAGAAAATGGTATTTTGTGGAAGTATCAGGTCCAAAACCATGGCAAAAAGAGACTCTTCTCCCCTGTGAGCCGTCTTCACTGCTGCTCGGTAGAACTTCACTTCCGTGTTTAGATGACAGTGAAGGTGCATTGATGACATCAAATGTAGATTGTTGATGTGAAGGCAGACTCGGCAGAAACACAGTCTTGAGTCGCTTTTTATTGCAGTCAAGCCCCTCGTCTAAACATCTTCTCAAACCACTCACACACTTCCAGCTTCAAAATAAAACCGCTATGCTTTACATCCGCTTTTTGGCTTTGTTTAACACAAGTATTCAACATTGTTACAACATTTATAAGTCAGAAAAGACAGAATTCATTATCGGTCCTCCTTAAATGTAATATATATATATGTATACATACATGTATGTATGCATGTATGTATATATATATATATATATATATATATATATATATATATATATATATATATATATATATATATATATATATATATATATATATATATATATATATATATATATATATATATATATATATATATACATATATATATATATACATATACATATATATATATATATATATATATATATATATATATATATATATGTATATATATATATATATTTATATATATATATATATATATATATATATATATATATATATATATATATATATATATATATATATATATATATATATATATATATATATATATATATATATATATATATATATATATATATATATACATATACATATATATACATATATATATAGTCGAGGTTTCTGTAGTTTATGCGTTATACAGTGCTCAATACCGGGGTAGAGCGGAACATACGTTAGGTCAGGAAAAAACACAGAGGCTATATCATCCCTACAAGCCTGTTTCGCAGGATTTTATTTCATAAAAATTGTATTTTAATCCCCTGAGGATGTTTATTTTATAAAATCCCATGAGGATCAGGGAAACCTGCGAAGCAGGCTTGTAGGGATGATATAGCCTCTTTGTTTTTTCCTGACCTAACGTATGTATATATAGATATATATATATATATATATATATATATATATATATATATATATATATATATATATGTATATATATATATATATATACACTACCGTTCAAAAATTTGGGGTCACCCAAAAAATTTTGTGGAATAGCCTTCATTTCTAAGAACAAAAATAGACTGTCGAATTTCGGATGAAAGTTCTCTTTTTCTGGCCATTTGGAGCGTTTAATTGACCCCACAAATGTGATGCTCCAGAAACTCAATCTGCTCAAAGGAAGGTCAGTTTTGTAGCTTCTGTAACGAGCTAAACTGTTTTCAGATGTGTGAACATGATTGCACAAGGGTTTTCTAATCATCAATTAGCCTTCTGAGCCAATGAGCAAACACATTGTACCATTAGAACACTGGAGTGATAGTTGCTGGAAATGGGCCTCTATACACCTATGTAGATATTGCACCAAAAACCAGACATTTGCAGCTAGAATAGTCATTTACCACATTAGCAATGTATAGAGTGTATTTCTTTAAAGTTGAGACTAGTTTAAAGTTATCTTCATTGAAAAGTACAGTGCTTTTCCTTCAAAAATAAGGACATTTCAATGTGACCCCAAACTTTTGAACGGTAGTGTGTGTATATATATATATATATATATATATATATATATATATATATATATATATATATATATATATATATATATATATATATATGTATATATATATATATATATGTATGTATGTATGTATGTATGTATGTATGTATATTTATATACTTACATATATGTGAAAAACACAGAGGCTGTTCTTTAGGGGACTTTCCTGAAAAGCAGGGAAACCTGCGAAACAGGCTTGCAGGGATGAAATAGCCTCTGTGTTTTTTCCTGACCGAACGTATACATACATATGCATATATACATACATACATACATATACATATATGCACTACTTTTTTCCTATTTATATATATTATTTGTTAATATTATGTCTCTGTCTGATCAAATGGAGCCACCATAAAATGATAGATTGCTTATGATTAAAGAGCACAAGTAGATTTAATGTATGTTCCCTTTATTGATGGTCAGGCATTGAAATCAATTAGTGCTTCAAAAGTGTGCTTGTAGCACGCTCTTATGTATTTAACTCACCAGGAAATGAAGATAATGCAACATGTCAGGACATCTGCCATGCTGGCCATGGCGTGCCGCTGCCTGGCGAAAGGCGCGTCCAGCGGAAGACGACATCTGGCACTTTGATAAAGTGGATTGAGTTTCTTGGGGGCCGCGCTCCTCGGGGGCCCGGCCCTGCCTGTGTGGTTATAGTCTATGACTTACATGTGTTTGTACGCTAGAGATGTGACAGCATGTACAGTGTAAAGTACATGCATGTATGCGTGTGTGTGTGTGTGTGTGTGTGTGTGTGTGTGTGTGTGTGTGTGTGTGTGTGTGTGTGTGTGTGTGTGTGTGTGTGTGTGTGTGTGTGTTCCTTCTTGTATTTCTACCCTTCTTGAGACATGAAGAAGGACAAGTATCTTCCATATGAGGAGGTGTGAACAAGTGATGACATAAATCAATAACATTGCATCTAATAGACAATGTCTCATTTGCACCCCTGCTGGTCAAAATGAGGGTGGTCCCAAAAAGGAGGGATTTTTCCCAATGGACTTTGTGTCGCTTTTAAAAGTGCTCCCCCTCTGGTCAACATATGAAATAACAAGTGAGTGTAAACATTTGACGTGCTCCACCTCTGGTCAACATATGTAATAACAAGTGTGTGTAAGAAATTGAAATGCGCCCCCTTTGGCCAAAACTAATTACAAAAAAAAAAAAAATTGTTTTATTTAGAGACATACTGTAATAACTTGAAGTAAATAATAAAGATTAACAACCAATTACGAACAAAAAGTAAAAAATAATAATAATAAATTCTCACAATGTGTCGGCTTTTTTCTTATAAAATTGGGAACATTTTCTCATATTTTTTCTGTTTCTGTAATATTGCAATAATTTCTCATTAAATTATTACTTTTTTATGTAAAAATTATTTCTTTTTAATGTAAAAATTATTACTTTTTAATGTAAAAATTATTACTTTCGAATGCAAAATGGCGACATTTGTCCTATAAAATTCTGACTTTTATCACAATATTGCCAACTTTCTTGTTGTTCTTGTAAAATAGTGACATTTTATGAGTAAAATTGTGACTTTTGTCATCATTTTTGCAGAGTAAAATTACCATTATTATCATAATATTGCCAACATTTTTAGGTTTTCTTATAAAATTGTGACTTTTGTCGAGTAAAATTACGACTTTTATCATAAAATTGCCAACATTTTAAGCTTTACTTGTAGAATTGCGACTGTTGTTGAGTAAAATTCCAACTTTTATCATAATATTGCACAAGTGTGCAGTTTTTCTTGTAAAATTTTGACTTGCGTTGAGTAAAATGATGACATTTTTCACAGGTCTCAAGAAGGTAGCATATACAAGAATATGCGTGTGTGTGTGTGCATGCGCATGTGAGTGTGAGTGTGTGTGTTCTTGTATTTCTTGCCTTCTTGAGACATGATGAAGGAAAAGTATCTTCCATATGAGGAGGTGTGAACAAGTGATGACATAAATCATGGTCCCAATAACATTGCATCTAATAGACAATGTCTCATTTTCACCCCTGCTGGTCAAAATGAGGGTGGTCCCAAAAAGGAGGGATTTTTCCAAATGGACTTTGTGTCGCTTTTAAAAGTGCTCCCCCTCTGGTCAACATATGAAATAACAAGTGAGTGTAAACATTTGAAGTGCTCCCCTTCTGGTCAACATATGAAATAACAAGTGTGTGTAAGACATTGAAATGCGCCCCCTTTGGCCAAAATGAATTTTAAAAATTAAGTAAATATGTATATAGAGACATAATGTAGTAACTTGAAGTAAATCATGAAGATTAAAAAGTAATTACGAACAAAAAGTTAAAAAAGATCAAATAAAATTCTCACAATGCGTCGACTTCTTTCTTATAAAATTGGGAACAATTTCTCATAGTTTTTCTGTTTCTGTAATATTGCAATATTTTCTCGTAAAATTATACCTTTTTTATGTAAAATCATTACTTTTTCATGCAAAATGATAACATTTGTCATATAAAATTCTGACGTTTATCACAATATTGCCAACTGTTTTGTTGTTCTTGTAAAACAGACCAAATTTCAATGATCAAATCAACGTCAGAACCTGACAGTGAATAAACGTCAAAAAGCACGTTGTTTCAACGTTGTATTTGTGTTGTAGAATAATGGTTGGGAAATGACCAACTTTCAATGGTCAAATCAACGTCAGAACCTGACATTGATTAAAGCAGGGGTCACCAACCTTTTTGAAACCAAGAGGTACTTCTCGGGTAGTGATTAATGCGAAGGGCTACCAGTTTGATACACACTTAAATAAATTGCCAGAAATAGCCAATTTGCTCAATTTACCTTTAACTCTATGTTATTATTAATAATTAATGATATTTACACTTAATTGAACGGTTTAAAAGGGGAGAAAACACGAAAAAAAATTACAATTAAATTTTGAAACATAGTTTATCTTCAATATCATTTAATTTCAACCGAAAAAAAGAAGAGAAAAACTAGCTGATTCGAATCTTTTTGAAAAAATTACAAAAAGAATTTATGGAACATCATTAGTAATTTTTCCTGATTAAGATTAATTTTAGAATTTTGATAACATGTTTTAAATAGGTTAAAACCCAATCTGCGCTTTGTTAGAATATATAACAAATTGGACCAAGCTATATTTCTAACAAAGACAAATCATTATTTCTTCTAGATTTTCCAGAACAAAATTTTTAAAAGAAATTTAAAAGACTTTGAAATTAGATTTAAATTTGATTCTACAGATTTTCTAGCTTTGCCAGAATATTTTTTTTGAATTTTAATCATAATAAGTTTGAAGAAATATTTCACAAAAATTCTTCGTCAAAAAAACAGAAGCTACAATGAAAAATTAAATCAAAATGTATTTATTATTCTTTACAATAAAAAAGATAAATTTACTTGAACATCGATTTAAATTGTCAGGAAAGAAGAGGAAGGAATTTAAAAGGTAAAAAGGTATATGTGTTTAAAAATCCTAAAAATCATTTTTAAGGTTGTATTTTTTTCTCTAAAATTGTCTTTCTGAAAGTTATAAGAAGCAAAGTAAAAAAAATTAATCAATTCATTCAAACAAGTGAAGACCAAGTCTTTAAAATATTTTCTTGGATTTTAAATTCTATTTGAGTTTTGTCTCTCTTAGAATTAAAAATGTCGGGCAAAGCGAGACCAGCTTGCTAGTAAATAAATACAATTTAAAAAATAGAGGCAGCTCACTGGTAAGTGCTGCTATTTGAGCTATTTTTAGAACAGGACTCATCTGGTCCTTACGGGCTACCTGGTGCCCGCAGGCACCGTGTTGGTGACCCCTGGATTAAACGTTGTCAAAAAGCACGTCGTTTCAACGTTGTATTTGTGTTGTAGAATACTGGTTGGGAAATGACCACATTTATAAGTGTTGTGGGTCCTGTGCCGGCCTTTGGACTTGACTACAAGAAAGGGGAGGACCAGGTGGTGTTTTCTCACCGGGGCTCACACCAACACTTCATGGCTGGAAGACAAAAACTGTTTGATAGTTTCCCACTAGTGCAAATATTTATTGTCAGTGTCACTGTACATTACTATTATACATGCACATTATTATTAACATCCTTACTTATTAGTTTCTATTAATAGCAATGTTGTTGTTTTTTGGCGCTTGGACATCCTTTTTAAATAAGATGATTCTATTTTTGTCTGAGATTGTCTGCCTGTTGATTATATAACTGGGTGTGTACAACATCATAATATCTAAATGCCGTTTCATACGTCAGAGGCCTAATTGTCACATCTCCTTTCAAACATGCAAATATTCTTTCTAAAAATAGCTTAAAAGTCTGGCTGTTGCACTTTTGGAGCATGCCAACTTTTTTTTTTTTCTTACTCAGATGTGACTTATGTTGACGTTTTCTCATGCACACAGTAAAGCAACATGCCGTCAAATATGATTATGATTGTATTTTAAAATCGGAATGTTTATTTTGTGAAGGGTGCATATTTAATCGTGTTTCTGGTCTCATAAAACATCACAATTAATGAACCAGTTTAGAAGAATTGTGGACATAAACATTATGAAGTCGTCTTTCCATGAGAAATATTGTTAAATGATTTCGTTCTGCATGCAAAATGCTATAATAAGTTAAAGTCAAAATTACAAACTAATGAAATAACCATCTTGTCAGCTAGGTTGGGCCTTCTACATTACATTAAAATAAATAAAAATAAATATAAAAATAATTTATATATATATATATATATATATATATATATATATATATATATATATATATATATATATATATATATATATATATAAATAAAATAAAAAATAAAATAAAATAAAATTAAATATATATATATATATATATATATATATATATATATATATATATATATATATATATATATATATATATATATATATATATATATATATATATATATATATATATATATATATGTATTTATATATATATTTTTGTCTCCTCCTCTTCCTCCACCTTCCTGGGCCGTGTGTCTCCTCCTCTTCCGCCACCTTGTTGGGCCGTTTGTCTCCTCCTCTTCCTCCACCTTGCTGGGCCGTGTGTCTCCTCCTCTTCCTCCACCTTGCTGGGCCGTGTGTCTCCTCCTCTTCCTCCACCTTACTGGGCCGTGTGTCTCCTCTTCTTCCTCCACCTTGCTGGGCCGTGTGTCTCCTCCTCTTCCTCCACCTTGCTGGGCCGTGTGTCTCCTCCTCTTCCTCCACCTTACTGGGCCGTGTGTCTCCTCCTCTTCCTCCACCTTACTGGGCCGTGTGTCTCCTCCTCTTCCTCCACCTTACTGGGCCGTGTGTCTCCTCCTCTTCCTCCACCTTCCGGGGCCGTGTGTCTCCTCCTTTTCCTCCACCTTACTGGGCCATGTGTCTCCTCCTCTTCCTCCACCTTACTGGGCCGTGTGTCTCCTCCTCTTCCTCCACCTTGCTGGGCAGTGTGTCTCCTCCTCTTCCTCCACCTTACTGGGCTGTGTGTCTCCTCCTCTTCCTTCACCTTACTGGGCCGTGTGTCTCCTCCTCTTTCTCCACCTTACTGGGCCGTGTGTCTCCTCCTCTTCCTCCACCTTCCTGGGCCGTGTGTCTCCTCCTCTTCCTCCACCTTGCTGGGCCGTGTGTCTCCTCCTCTTCCTCCACCTTCCTGGGCCGTGTGTCTCCTCCTCTTCCTCCGCCTTACTGGGCCGTGTGTCTCCTCCTCTTCCTCTACATTCCTGGGCCGTGTGTCTCCTCCTCTTCCCCCACCTTCCGGGGCAGTGTGTCTCCTCCTCTTCCTCCACCTTACTGGGCCGTGTGTCTCCTCCTCTTCCTCCACCTTACTGGGCCGTGTGTCTCCTCCTCTTCCTCCACCTTCCTGGGCCGTGTGTCTCCTCCTCTTCCTCCACCTTCCTGGGCCGTGTGTCTCCTCCTCTTCCTCCACCTTCCTGGGCCGTGTGTCTCCTCCTCTTCCTCCAACTTCCTGGGCCGTGTGTCTCCTCCTCTTCCTCCACCTTACTGGGCCGTGTGTCTCCTCCTCTTCCTCCACCTTACTGGGTCGTGTGTCTCCTCCTCTTCCTCCACCTTACTGGGTCGTGTGTCTCCTCCTCTTCCTCCACCTTCCTGGGCTGTGTGTCTCCTCCTCTTCCTCTACCTTCCTGGGCCGTGTGTCTCCTCCTCTTCCTCCACCTTACTGGGCCGTGTGTCTCCTCTTCCTCCACCTTACTGGGCCGTGTGTCTCCTCGTCTTCCTCCACCTTGCTGGGCCGTGTGTCTCCTCCTCTTCCTCCACCTTCCGGGGCCGTGTGTCTCCTCCTCTTCCTCCAACTTCCTTGGCCGTGTGTCTCCTCCTCTTCCTCCACCTTACTGGGCCGTGTGTCTCCTCCTCTTCCTCCAACTTCCTGGGCCATGTGTCTCCTCCTCTTCCTCCACCTTAATGGGCCATGTATCTCCTCCCCTTCCTCCACCTTACTGGGCCGTGTGTCTCCTCCTCTTCCTCTACCTTCCTGGGCCGTGTTACTCCTCCTCTTCCTCCACCTTACTGGGCCGTGTGTCTCCTCCTCTTCCTCCACCTTACTGGGCCGTGTGTCTCCTCCTCTTCCTCCACCTTGCTGGGCCGTGTGTCTCCTCCTCTTCCTCCACCTTACTGGGCCGTGTGTCTCCTCCTCTTCCTCCACCTTACTGGGCCGTGTGTCTCCTCCTCTTCCTTTACCTTACTGGGCCGTGTGTCTCCTCCTCTTCCTCCACCTTACTGGGCCGTGTGTCTCCTCCTCTTCCTACACCTTACTGGGCCGTGTGTCTCTTCCTCTTCCTCCAACTTACTGGGCCGTGTGTCTCCTCCTCTTCCTCCACCTTACTGGGCCGTGTGTCTCCTCCTCTTCCTCCACCTTGCTGGGCCGTGTGTCTCCTCCTCTTTCTCCACCTTACTGGGCCGTGTGTCTCCTCCTCTTCCTTCACCTTACTGGGCCGTGTGTCTCCTCCTCTTCCTCCACCTTCCGGGGCCGTGTGTCTCCTCCTCTTCCTCCACCTTACTGGGCCGTGTGTCTCCTCCTCTTCCTCCACTTTACTGGGCCGTGTGTCTCCTCTTCCTCCACCTTACTGGGCCGTGTGTCTCCTCCTCTTCCTCCACCTTACTGGGCCGTGTGTCTCCTCCTCTTCCTCCACCTTCCTGGGCCGTGTGTCTCCTCCTCTCCCTCCATCTTTCTGGGCCGTGTGTCTCCTCCTCTTCCTCCACCTTCCGGGGCCGTGTGTCTCCTCCTCTTCCTCCACCTTCCTGGGCTGTGTGTCTCCTCCTCTTCCCCCACCTTCCAGGGCCGTGTGTCTCCTCGTCTTTCCCTGAGAGCGCGGTGGAGCCGGCCTTACCCACGCAGGGAATTACATGGCTTAGTTCTCTCAACTTGACCCCGCTCCTAATTACTTGTCGGCTAAGTCCTTGGGCTCCTACTGGAGTGTTGTCCTAACCTCCACTTGTCTGCTGTGTGTCCAAACAGGGAGAAAAGAAAACACCTTCCACTGAAGCGAGGAGCTTAGTCTACATTCTGCGTTCTCACAGGACCCCTCCATCCCCCCCTCCCCCCAAAAAAACACCCATGCTCCCATGGAAGCATGTCTACTGTACCGCCAGAAAGTGGCAGATGAATCAGTAAATGTGTCAAATAAAACATGAGAGTGAGTCGTGCGATTAAGAAGTGAAGCGTTTTAGGAACTATGTCTCACAAAACACATTTTAGGAGTGACTCTTTGACATTTTATGGCTTTTTTGGTGAGCGACTTGAGGGTACCTCACGGGACCTCCTTTCAACGAGTTGTTTATTAGGGGTGTCAGAAAAAAAATGGATTTTCGAATTAATCGTGATTCTTATTTATTAACGATTCTTGATCGATTAAAAACACATTTAAAAATGTAATTCAAGCTGTCTTGCCGATTCTTAATGGCAAAGATTCTTAATCGGTTATAAAATAAATAAAAAATCGATTTAACAATAAAAAACTTTTCAAAAATTTTAGATATATTTACAAATCATATTGTTGATGATTTACTTTATTATAATATTGTTGATAAATTACTTTATTACAATATTGGTGATTATTTACTTTATTATCATATTGTTTGGGCAGCACGGTGGAAGAGGGGTTAGTGCGTCTGCCTCACAATACGAAGGTCCTGAGTAGTCGTGAGTTCAATCCCGGCCTCTGGATCTGTCTGTGTGGAGTTTGCATGTTCTCCCAGTGACTGCGTGGGTTCCCTCCGGGTACTCCGGCTTCCTCCCACCTCCAAAGACATGCACCTGGGGATAGGCTGATTGGCAACACTAAATTGGCCCTAGTGTGTGAATGTGAGTGTGAATGTTGTCTGTCTATCTGTGTTGGCCCTGCGATGAGGTGGCAACTTGTCCAGGGTGTACCCCGCCTCCCGCCCGATTGTAGCTGAGATAGGCTCCAGCGCCCCCCGCGACCCCGAAGGGAATAAGCGGTAGAAAATGGATGGGATGGATGGATCATATTGTTTATGATTACTTTATTATAATATTGTTGATTATTTACTTTATTATCATATTGTTTATGATTTACTTTATCATAATGTTGTTGATGATTTACTTTATTATCATATTGTTTATGATTTACTTTATTATAATATTGTTGATGATTTACTTTATTATAATATTGTTTATGATTTACTTTATTAAAATGTTGTTGATTATTTACTTTATTATAATATTGTTGATGATTTACTTTATGATAATATTGTTTATTATGTACTTTATTATCATATTTATGATTTATTTTATTATAATATTGTTTATGATTTACTTTATTATAATATTGTTTATGATTTACTTTATTATAATGTTGTTGATGATTTACTTTATTATAATATTGTTGATGATTTACTTTATGATATAATTGTTGATTATTTACTTTATTATCATATTGTTTATGATTTATTTTATTATAATATTGTTTATGACTTACTTTATTATAATGTTGTTGATTATTTACTTTATCATAATATTGTTGTTGATTTACTTTATTATAATATTGTTTATGATTTACTTTATATAATGTTGTTGATTATTTACTTTATTATAATACTGTTGATGATTTACTTTATGATAATATTGTTGATTATTTACTTTATTATCATATTGTTTATGATTTATTTTATTATAATATAATTTATGATTTACTTTATTATAATGTTGTTGATGATTTACTTTATTATAATATTGTTTATGATTTACTTTATTATAATATTGTTTATGATTTACTTTATTATAATGTTGTTGATGATTTAATTTATTATAATATTGTTTGTGATTTATTTTATTATAATATTGTTTATGATGTACTGTATTATAATGTTGTTGATGATTTACTTTATTATAATGTTGTTTATGGTTTAATTTATTATAATGTTGTTGATTATTTACTTTATTATCATATTGTCGATGATTTACTTAATTATAATATTGTTGATGATTTACTTTATTATAATATTGTTTATGATTTACTTTATTATCATGTTGTTGATTATTTACTTTATTATAATAATGTTTATGATTTACTTTATTATCATGTTGTTGATGATTGACTTTATTATAATATTGTTGATGATTGACTTTATTATAATATTGTTGATGATTTACTTTTTTATAATACTGTTGACTTTAGAAAAGAGAAGTGTTGGATGCATATATATATATATATATATATATATATATATATATATATATATATATATATATATATATATATATATATATATATATATATATATATATATATATATATATATATATATGCTGACAGAATATATATATATATATGTATATATATATATATATATATATATATATATATATATATATATATATATATATATATATATATATATATATACAGTTACTTTACATGCAGTTGCCTTTCGGCCCTCAACCAATTTTTTTTCGCCCAATTTGGCCCCCAAGTCCAATAGTTTGGACACCCTGCACTAAAGTCTATTATAAATCACATTTTACTTGCAGTATAAACAGTCAGCTGGAAAAACTCTGATTTAAAAAAGACAAAAAAGATTTGGGCCACTTTGGCCTGCAGTGTGGCCTGAATGTGATGCGAAAAGATGGGTTTTGAAGCGCTTTGGAGCGTTTAGACGGGCAAAAAAATAAAAATCCGATCCGTGTCACTTGAGGGCTAAAGAATCAGGTTTGGTGTGCAGTGCAAACCAGGCCGATCAGATTTGACTGAAGATTCTTTTTTTTTATTGGATTCCTATTTTCCTGAACTTCTCTCTTTTCTCATCATTTTCTCACCGCAACTCGGACCACTTCTTGGTGAAGAAATGACTTACGGAACAGCTTGCCCAAGGTGACGTCTCCTCAATAAGCGTTTGACATTTAAAAAAAAAAAACAGGTAAGTGACAAGCTTCAGGGAGTGGAGACAACCTGTAGCAAATTAGTCTTCGTCAGGGCATATTGTTTTGAGACCTTTCCAGGCCTTTCTTGGCAGCCTCTCACATGTAATTATCTCTTCACAGACGACGATTAGTGCAACAACTTAGTGAGTTATGGACGTTAATGGCGGATAATAACTGGTGTGACAAAGAACACTCATAATATTCAGGACTTTAAAGCATTTTTGGACTCGACTTCCCTCTCAGCAGGGCCTTGCTGTTCTCTCATTTAATCCTCTTCTTCTAAATCACATCATGGGAAGAAAGAGAGTCAATTCATAAACTAGATGAGAAAATTCCTGAAGGAGTTGCGTGTGAATGCTGAAGTTTAACTGATTGATTTTTTTGGAATTGTTGAAGTAGAGCACACAATTCTCAAACAGGCTGAATATTTTGAAGTTGAAACATTTTGAATCAGATGAAAATGTGGGAGTTGTGTAAGTTTGAAGAATGTCCCATTGATTTCAATGGGAATTTCCCCAAAAAATTGGGAATTTCGGGAAAAGCGGGAACTGTGAATGCTTCAATGCTGAAGTTGAAGTGAAATGCTGACAGAATGTAGTATGAATGTAAGAATAGTTTGAATGTTGGAATGGTTTGAATGTTGAAGAGTTTGAATTTCCAGGAAAACTGAAATTTAGTTTGGAACTTGGGAAAGTGTTAGTTTGAATGTCCAGGATGAGTGGAATGTTTTAACATTGGAATGGTTTGAATAGGTAGAAAAATGTGGGAATTGTGCAACTTGGAAAAATGTCCCATTCTTTTCAATGGGAAATTCCTGGAAATCTGGGGATTTGGGGAAAAGCGGGAAGTGTGAATGCTTCAATGCTGAAGTTGAAGTGAAATGCTGACAGAATGTAGTATGAATGTAAGAATAGTTTGAATGTTGGAATGGTTTGAATGTTAAAGAGTTTAAATTTCCAGGAAAACTGAAATTTGGTTTGGAACTTGGGAAAGTGTTAGTTTGAATGTCCAGGATGAGTCGAATGTTGGAATGGTTTGAATAGGTAGAAAAATGTGGGAATTGTGCAACTTGGAAAAATGTCCCATTCTTTTCAATGGGAAATTCCTGGAAATCTGGGGATTTGGGGAAAAGCGGGAAGTGTGAATGCTTCAATGCTGAAGTTGAAGTGAAATGCTGACAGAATGTAG
Organism: Entelurus aequoreus; assembly: GCF_033978785.1. Classification (NCBI taxonomy): domain Eukaryota; kingdom Metazoa; phylum Chordata; class Actinopteri; order Syngnathiformes; family Syngnathidae; genus Entelurus; species Entelurus aequoreus. Next base: position 14,246,149 of record NC_084731.1, on the reverse strand, counting down.
TATGAATGTAAGAATAGTTTGAATGTTGGAATGGTTTGAATGTTAAAGAGTTTAAATTTCCAGGAAAACTGAAATTTGGTTTGGAACTTGGGAAAGTGTTCGTTTGAATGTCCAGGATGAGTCGAATGTTGGAATGGTTTGAATAGGTAGAAAAATGTGGGAATTGTGCAACTTGGAAAAATGTCCCAATCTTTTCAATGGGAAATTCCTGGAAATCTGGGGATTTGGGGAAAAGCGGGAAGTGTGACTACTTCAATGCTGAAGTTGAAGTGAAATGCTGACAGAATGTAGTATGAATGTAAGAATAGTTTGAATGTTGGAATGGTTTGAATGTTAAAGAGGTTAAATTTCCAGGAAAACTGAAATTTGGTTTGGAACTTGGGAAAGTGTTAGTTTGAATGTCCAGGATGAGTCGAATGTTGGAATGGTTTGAATAGGTAGAAAAATGTGGGAATTGTGCAACTTGGAAAAATGTCCCATTCTTTTCAATGGGAAATTCCTGGAAATCTGGGGATTTTGGGAAAAGTGGGATTTTTAAAAAATGATTAAGAGCATGAATTACCTGAATGAACTGAATTGGTTGGTGTTAGAATTGTTTAAATCGGGCAAAAAAATGTTGAAGTAGTAAATGGTATTAGGAAATTTCGGGAAAATCGCGAATTTTTTTTAACTTGGAAAAAGGGTAGTTTAGATTTCCAGAATGGTGGAATGTGTTGAAGGTGGTATGAAGTTTGAATGGGTTGAAAAATGTGGGAATTGTGTAAGTTTGAAGAATGTCCCATTGATTTCGATAGGAATTTCCCAAAAAATTTGGGAAATTCGGGAGAAGCGGGAAGTGTGAATGCTTCAATGCTGAAGTTGAAGTGAAATGCTGACAGAGTGTAGTATGAATGTAAGAATAGTTTGAATGTTGGAATGGTTTGAATGTTGAAGAGTTTGAATTTCCAGGAAAACTGAAATTTTGTTTGGAACTTGGGAAAGTGTTAGTTTGAATGTCCAGGATGAGTGGAATGTTTTAACATTGGAATGGTTTGAATAGGTAGAAAAATGTGGGAATTGTGCAACTTTGAAAAATGTCCCATTCTTTTCAATGGGAAATTCCTGGAAATCTGGGGATTTTGGGTAAAGCGAGTTTTTGTTTAAATGATTAAGAGCATGAATTACCTGAATGAACTGAATTGGTTGGTGTTAGAATTGTTTAAATCGGGCAAGAAATGTTGAAGTAGTAAATGTTATTAGGGAATTTCGGGAAAATCGCAAATTTTTTTAAACTTGGAAAAAGGGTAGTTTGAATTTCCAAAATGGTGGAATGTGTTGAAGGTGGAATGGTTTGAATAGGTTGAAAAATGTGGGAATTGTGGAAGTTTGAAGAATGTCCCATTGATTTCAATGGGAATTTCAAAAAAATTAGGGAATTTTGGAAAAAGAGTGAATTTTTTTAAAATGGTAAAACACTTGAATGGTCTGAATGAGTTGAAATTGTTGGTGTTTAAATGTTTCTAATCGGTGGAGGAATGTTGAAGTAGTAACATGTTGAATTGAGAAATGTTATTACAAAATTCCTGGAATTTCGGGAAAACCGGGAATTTTTCCGGTTCGAATACCAACTTTTTGTCCTAATTAAGAGAAATGTTTTGACGGTGGACTGATTGAAATGCGTTGAAAACTGTGGAAGGAGTAGTCGCTAGAAAAAAAGGGTGAAAATAGGGCTTTGGAAAACCAGGAGTTCTGGAAAATCCTGGAATTTTTTTAACTTGGACAAATAATAGTTTGAATTTCCAGGATGGTGGAATGTGTTGAAGGTGGAATGGTTTGAATCGGTTGAAAAAATGTGGAAATGGTGGAAGTTTGAAAAATGTCCCATTCATTTCAATGAGAATTTCCCAAAAATTAGGGAATTTTGGGAAAAGCAGGAATTTTTTTAAAATGGTTAAAAACTTGAATGGTCTGAATGAGTTGAAATGGTTGGTGTTAAAAATGTTCTAATTGGACGTAGTAACATGTTAAATTGAGAAATGTTATTACGGAATTTCGGGAATTTCGGGAAAACCGGGAATTTTTCCAGTTCAAAAAACAACTTCAAGTTTTGTCCTGATTAAGAGGAATGTTTTGACGGTCGAAAGTTTGAAGTGGGTTGAAAAATGTGAAAGGAGTAGTTGCCAGAAAAAAGGGTGAACATTGGGCTTTGAAAAACCAGGAATTCTGGAAAATCCTGACATTTTTTCGAACTTGGAAAAAGAGTACTTTGAATTTCCAGGATGGTGGAATGTGTTGAAGGTAGAATGGTTTGAATCGGTTGAAAAAATGTGGAAATGGTGGAAGTTTGAAAAATGGCCGATTCATTTTGAATGGGAATTTCCCAAAAATTAGGGAATTTTGGGAAAAGAGGGAATTTTTTTTTTAAAAATGGTAAACAACTTGAATGGCCTGAATGAGTTGAAATGGTTGGTGTTAAACAATGTCTAATCGGAAGTAGTAACATGTTGAATTGAGAAATGTTATTACGGAATTCCTGGAATTTCGGGAAAACCGGGAATTTTTCCAGTTCAAAAAACAACTTTGTTTTTTTTGTCCTAATAAAGAGGAATGTTTTGACGGTGGAACGGTGGAAATGCGTTGAAAAATGTGGAAGGTGTAGTCGCTAGAAAAAAGGGGGAAAATAGGGCTTTAGAAAATCAGGAGTTCTGGGAATTTTTTTTAACTTGGAAAAAGAGTAGTTTGAATTTCCAGGATGTTGGAATGTGTTGAAGGTGGAATGGTTTGAATCGGTTGAAAAAATGTGGAAATGGTGGAAGTTTGAAAAATGTCCCATTCATTTCAATGAGAATTTCCCAAAAATTAGGGAATTTTGGGAAAAGCAGGAATTTTTAAAAAATGGTTAAAAACTTGAATGGTCTGAATGAGTTCAAATGGTTGGTGTTGAAAATGTTCTAATCGGACGTAGTAACATGTTGAATTGAGAAATGTTATTACGGAATTCCTGGAATTTCGGGAAAACCGAGAATTTTTCCAGTTCAAAAAACAACTTCAAGTTTTGTCCTGATTAAGAGGAATGTTCTGACGGTGGAAAGTTTGAAGTGGGTTAAAAAATGTGGAAGGAGTAGTCGCCAGAAAAAAGTGTGAAAATAGGCCTTTGGAAAACCAGGAGTTCTGGAAAATCCTGGAATTTTTTTGAATTTGGAAAAAGAGTATTTTGAATTTCCAGGATGGTGGAATGTGTTGAAGGTGGAATGGTTTGAATCGGTTGAAAAAATGTGGAAATGGTGGAAGTTTGAAAAATGGCCGATTCATTTCAGAATTTCCCAAAAATTAGGGAATTTAGGGAAAAGCCGGAATTAAAAAAAAAAATTAAAACAACTTGAATGGTCTGAATGAGTTGAAATGGTTGGTATTAAAAAATGTCTAATCGGAAGTAGTAACATGTTGAATTGAGAAATGTTATTACGGAATTCCTGGAATTTCGGGAAAACTGGGAATTTTTCCAGGTCAAAAAACAACTTTGTTTTTTTTGTCCTAATAAAGAGGAATGTTTTGGCGGTGGAACGGTTGAAATGCGTTGAAAAATGTGGAAGTAGTAGTCGCCAGAAAAAAGGAGTGAAAATAGGGCTTTGGAAAACCAGGAGTTCTGGAAAATCCTGGAATTTTTTTGAAGTTGGAAAAAAATTTGTTTGAATTTCC
>NC_084731.1:14222471-14237471 GCF_033978785.1 Entelurus aequoreus | reverse complement strand
TGTGTGTGTGTGTGTGTGTGTGTGTGTGTGTGTGTGTGTGTGTGTGTGTGTGTGTGTGTGTGTGTGTGTGTGTGTGGAGGCATTGTATTCATTAAAAGCCAAAAAAAAACAAAAAACAACAACAACTCGCTGAACCGTCCTCATTTTCAGCCACCCTGCCGACATGCACACACACTGTCACTAGCCCTGTGGTGCACTCACACTTTGAAGTCCCAAAACTCTGTAACTTTAACAGCCAGGTGGTGATTGGAACTAAAAAAGTAAAACACACTTTGCATGGTTGGTTAATCTTCTTGGCGTTCAGGGGGGGGGGGGGGGGGGGGAGGTGAGAGTCCAGTCCATAGTGGATCCAACATAATAGTGTGAGAGTCCAGTCCATAGTGGATCTAACTACTCAATGCTTAATCTTATATTTAGAAAAACCCCAAGTGTTAGTTTTGAATGCCAAATTTGGAGGTGTTGAAATCGCTAATGCTAATCAGTAGCATGTATATGGCATAGCGAATGTAAATTAGCATCGAGCAAACGCATCTCAAAAACCGTGATCTTGCCTTTGAGTGCTTTTTATCCGGCAAGCTTGTTTTGTTGGCAGGAAAAATTGCAACATTACTTTGAGCCTACAAATACGCCCATTTGCCGACCATGTGCTCCATTCAGTGCCCAAAATATTCGGCTGGTGTCTATAAATGGATGAGCAGGGGGAAAAAATGCATGCCCTTAATTGGCTCCCAAGGTTAAAGAGATCATTCAAAGAAGGAGGTAAAGTCAAGGAAGCATGTTTGAAGCGTTAAAATTAGCCTCTAAATAGACTTTAATTGGTTGTTAATTGTTCATAATTTACTGCTGGAGGGTGGAACCTGGAGTCTACACAAAGGAGCAAGACCCAGCCTGGTGTACACTTTGAAGATGCCACACCCAAAACGATGAGGACTATTTTAGTAACCACCTCATAAAAACTGTAGTTTGTGTCGTCATAGCGAATACAGACTTAGATCCACTTGATGTGCCTTTGATCTCTGATGACCCTTTGTTGGATTACATTTATAAATGTCTCTTCCACCTTTACTTAAGTTCACCTTTTTGCTTTAAACTTCACTATGGACTGGACTCTCACAATATTATGTTAGATCCACTATGGACTGGACTCTCACACTATTATGTTGGATCCACTATGGACTGGACTCTCACACTTTTATGTTAGATCCACTATGGACTGGACTCTCACACTTTTATGTTAGATCCACTATGGACTGGACTCTCACACTATTATGTTAGATCCACTATGGACTGGACTCTCACACTATTATGTTAGATCCACTATGGACTGGACTCTCACACTATTATGTTAGATCCACTATGGACTGGACTCTCACACTATTATGTTAGATCCACTATGGACTGGACTCTCACACTTTTATGTTAGATCCACTATGGACTGGACTCTCACACTATTATGTTAGATCCACTATGGACTGGACTCTCACAATATTATGCTAGATCCACTATGGACTGGACTCTCACAATATTATGCTAGATCCACTATGGACTGGACTCTCACACTATTATGTTAGATCCACTATGGACTGGACTCTCACACTATTATGTTAGATCCACTATGGACTGGACTCTCACAATATTATGTTAGATCCACTATGGACTGGACTCTCACACTATTATGTTAGATCCACTATGGACTGGACTCTCACACTATTATGTTAGAGCCTCGGATATCAATATTGTTCAATTAAAATAATAGCTAAAATTCCCCGCATCCATCAATTTTTCTGTTAGACTGACTAATGTGACCATGGACTCTCGGACTTGTCTGCTCTTTTACGTGAATAATTATTCATCAGGACTCACTTCTGCCAGAAACCTACACATTGATTGATTGAGACTTTTATCAGTAGGTTGCACAGTGAAGTACATATTCCGTACAATTGACCACTAAATGGTAACACCCGAATAAGGTTTTCAACTTGTTGAAGTCGGGGTCCACTTAAATGGATTCATGATACAGATATATACTACATTGCTATGCAATGGACAGACTTCTACGGGGGGTGAGACCAACGCCGTAACATTTACCCGTTTTAAATGAATGCTTGTGAAACCTTCCAGAAGGTCCGACTGTTAAAACAAAAGAACTGTTAAAAAAAAAATCCCCACGCTATTTTAACAACATGTGACTGTTTTTTTTTTGACGCAATAGGCAATTAATGTTGTGCAGTGAAAACCGGACACACTTGTTTTCATTTCTTCAAAACAACAGCAGCCGTGAAAAGCAACCATTCCGGGATTGTGAGAAAGTTGTCATGAACCGTGTCCCCGGATCATGTTTTATGTTCTGTTAGTTTTGGATTTCATAGTTCCTGTTTTTTGTGCACCCTTGTTTGTTTTAGTTACCATGGTTACTTATTATTTCCACCTGCCTCTGATTAGTATTCGCCCGCTCACCTGCTGCCCGAGCACTAATCAGAGGCATTATTTCAACCTGCCTTGCCCTCCAGTCAGTGCTGGAGTTTTGTTTGTTGTATGCTGTGGACTCCATGTTTCATGCAATGCTCTGTTCATGCTTGTTTTCTGGAGATAGCATAGTTCATGCTGATGATTTCATGCTTGTTTTCTGGAGATAGCTTAGTTCATGCTGATGATTTCATGCTTGTTTTCTGGAGATAGCATAGTTCATGCAATGCTCTGTTCATGCTTGTTTTCTGGAGATAGCATAGTTCATGCTGATGATTTCATGCTTGTTTTCTGGAGAGAGCATAGTTCATGCTGATGATTTCATGCTTGTTTTCTGGAGATAGCATAGTTCATGCTGATGATTTCATGCTTGTTTTCTGGAGATAGCTTAGTTCATGCTGATGATTTCATGCTTGTTTTCTGGGGATAGCATAGTTCATGCAATGCTCTGTTCATGCTTGTTTTCTGGAGATAGCTTAGTTCATGCTGATGATTTCATGCTTGTTTTCTGGAGATAGCATAGTTCATGCAATGCTCTGTTCATGCTTGTTTTCTGGAGATAGCATAGTTCATGCTGATGATTTCATGCTTGTTTTCTGGAGAGAGCATAGTTCATGCTGATGATTTCATGCTTGTTTTCTGGAGATAGCATAGTTCATGCTGATGATTTCATGCTTGTTTTCTGGAGATAGCATAGTTCATGCTGATGATTTCATGCTTGTTTTCTGGAGATAGCATAGTTCATGCTGATGATTTCATGCTTGTTTTCTATGTCTTGCCTCTGGTGAGGGCGGTCGCATTTTTCTCCGCTCCCTCCTTCCCTGCTTGCTCTCTTTGTTTTTGTCTTGTCTGAACTATTTTGAAGCCTCTTTTCTTGAGCTGTCCTCAAATCTAAACATCAAAATGAATTTGATCAACTGGACTCTCGACGCAATTGACACAGTCTTTTCGACAAGGAAAAGAGGTTCGGGGGAGCCTGGCTGCCCTGATGGAACCATTGCTGCGGGGTACGTGAGAGATTCCTGGAATACTTGGAGAATCATGTGCCTCTCAGTCCTTTCCATCGAGGACGTGGAAGACATCTACCTATTTGGAGCTGTGATCGCAGGGCATTTGCTGATTGGGCTGGGCATTGCTCTGGTGTATCGTCAAATTCGGAAGACGATGGCAGCCACTCAAGGGGCCAACAGGCTGTTCAACGCAATGGAAGGATTGGGTCGTGCTGTGGGATCACAGACTGGAGCGATTGCTGATTTGAATCGCAAGGTAGATTCCATCTTGATGAAGTTATAGAAAGAATAAATTGGAATTGTCAGAGCCAGCATACAGAGCAGGAATGTCATTGTTTTGACTGCTCGAAGAAAAAACAACATCTTAATCTACGATTTGACTCCCTCGAATGGCCTTGAGGAACAGGCTGTTTGAAAACACTCCCCTGAGGACTCCTCAAAGATGGACGCTTTTGACCTTTCCCTTTTTTTCAAAAGCACCTGGGTCGGACTCTTGAACTCTTGAACTCTTGGGGCCGGCCTCGGCCCATAAAGACAATTCCAACATCTCACCCAAGTTAATTGGGCATACATGCACGCACACACCCCTCCCCAAATCAACGCCTTCACCACTGCTTAATTCCTCCGGGGTTGTGGGGGCTGAGCAGCGCTCAACAGCAGCTGCTGGCCTCCAAAGCCCTGTTGGATGACTCTGTTGCGAGTTGTTGTGATTACATGTACCATGTTTATGTGTGCCATGCTATGTGAGGTTTTTTTCCTCGGACTCAGTCTGGACCATTCCTGAGGGTCCAGCCTCAGACTGATATTTTTTTTTACTTCCCCCCTTCCCCAATGTCACCTTTTTCCCACCTTTTTAAGGAGCGCCTAAGTGAGGCTGATCCGTTGGCGGTCCCGTCTTGTCTCCCTGTAACGTATGTCTGCTCTTAGCGGGATTGTGCCGAAAATGTAATTTCAGTTCTTATGTGTCTTGTACATGTAAGAATGGACAAATAAAGCTGATTGATTGATTGATTGATTGATTGATTGTTTTCTGGAGATAGCATAGTTCATGCTGATGATTTCATGCTTGTTTTCTGGAGATAGCATAGTTCATGCTGATGATGTCATGCTTAGTTCATGCTGCTCGTGCCTTGCCAAGTAAGTTTTGTTTATTTATGCCACAGTTAGCGACTTTTTGTTTCATGTCCATAGTTCAGGCTAAGTGATAGCTTTTTTTTCCTGCGTTAAGTTGTGCCTTCGCCTTGTGCGCCTTTTTGTTTTCACCTTTTTTTGAATATTAAAACCATGTTTTCTTGTACACCGCCTGTCATCTCTGCATCTTGGGGTTCGTCACCTCCACATCTTGACAAAAGTTAAAGTGGCTTTAGGTCATTTACCTAATTGGCCCTTTATAGCAAACACAAAGGGACTTTTTTCTCAATCTGACTTTTTCCACAAAATAGACGGCAAAGAAAACTTGTCATTTGATTTTGTTTTTTTGTTTTTTTTCCCTTTGGAAATAATAATGATGTTCCTCACACAACACATTTCCTTCATTCTTAACTGGCAATCATTGATGCATACTTGAAATACACGTCATTTAGGGCTAAGTAATACAGCACACAAGATGGCCAACTTTCTTACCATCTGGCCTCTGGACTGGACTCTCACACTATTATGTTAGATCCACTATGGACTGGACTCTCACACTATTATGTTAGATCCACTATGGACTGGACTCTCACACTATTATGTTAGATCCACTATGGACTGGACTCTCACACTATTATGTTAGATCCACTATGGACTGGACTCTCACTATTATGTTAGATCCACTATGGACTGGACTCTCACTATTGTTGTTGATCCACTATGAAGTGGACTCTCTCACTATTATGTTAGATCCACTATGGACTGGACTCTCACTATATTATGTTAGATCCACTATGGACTGGACTCTCACTATTATGTTAGATCCACTATGAACTGGACTCTCTCACTATTATGTTAGATCCACTATGGACTGGACTCTCACACTATTATGTTAGATCCACTATGGACTGGACTCTCACACTATTATGTTAGATCCACTATGGACTGGACTCTCACACTATTATGTTAGATCCACTATGGACGATCCACTATGGACTGGACTCTCACACTATTATGTTAGATCCACTATGGACTGGACTCTCACACTATTATGTTATATCCACTATGGACTGGACTCTCACACTATTATGTTAGATCCACTATGGACTGGACTCTCACTATTATGTTTGATCCACTATGAAGTGGACTCTCTCACTATTATGTTAGATCCACTATGGACTGGACTCTCACTATTATGTTAGATCCACTATGAACTGGACTCTCTCACTATTATGTTAGATCCACTATGGACTGGACTCTCACACTATTATGTTAGATCCACTATGGACTGGACTCTCACACTATTATGTTAGATCCACTATGGACTGGACTCTCACTATTATGTTAGATCCACTATGGACTGGACTCTCACTATTATGTTTGATCCACTATGAAGTGGACTCTCTCACTATTATGTTAGATCCACTATGGACTGGACTCTCACTATTATATGTTAGATCCACTATGGACTGGACTCTCACACTATTATGTTAGATCCACTATGAACTGGACTCTCTCACTATTATGTTAGATCCACTATGAACTGGACTCTCTCACTATTATGTTAGATCCACTATGGACTGGACTCTCATAATATTATGTTAGATCCACTATGGACTGGACTCTCACAATATTATGTTAGATCCACTATGGACTGGACTCTCACACTATTATGTTAGATCCACTATGGACTGGACTCTCACACTATTATGTTAGATCCCCTTTGGACTGGACTCTCACACTATTATGTTAGATCCACTATGGACTGGACTCTCCAGCTATTATGTTAGATCCACTATGGACTGGACTCTCACACTATTAACTAGATCCACTATGGACTGGACTCTCACACTATTATGTTAGATCCACTATGGACTGGACTCTCACACTATTATGTTAGATCCACTATGGACTGGACACTCACAATATTATGCTAGATCCACTATGGACTGGACTCTCCCACTATTAAGTTAGATCCACTATGGACTGGACTCTCACACTATTAACTAGATCCACTATGGACTGGACTCCATAGTGGACTCCCACCCCTGCTTGTCCCTAGAAAATGGATGGATGGGAAGACTACATTTCCTACAATTGGCTGCATTTCTACAATATATTCGACCTTTATATGTATTCTCTTTTGGTTGTCTTTCCGACAATAACACGTCCAATTGAATGAACCATAGACATTTCTGTTTTGTTTTAGTCATTTACTAATACTATCATTGAAAATGTCATGTCAAATTTATTACAAAGAACTCGTTGGCAACTGTATCTTACAGGGAAATATACTTCCTGTTATGTGAGAAGGATCCCTCACCTGGTGAGTCAGAGTTGGGCACAGCTGCTGAACGAAAGAAGACCAGCCAGTCAGAGCTTACAGGTGAGAACTATCACAGGTGAATTAATTACAGTGTGCACAAAGAGGAAGAAAATTCCTGAGCTAAGCGTTTTACCGTGAAAATTCCAAGAGCAAAATTAACTTAATTATAGCTTTGACTTAGCAGCACTTCTCCAGAACTCTATAGGCATCGGCCTCTCTAATGTCAGAATCAGAATCAGAATCAGACTCAGAATCAGAAGAGTTTTTATTGCTATTGTTTGAAAACAGGTTCACAAACTAGGAATTTTACTTGGTACAATGGTGCAACATAAAACACATATAACACAGAATAGGTAATAAAATGAGCTGTAGCTGAGCTATCAGATCTTGTTATTGTTCATGTGCCTGATGGCCGAGGGGGAAAAACTGTTCAGGTGGCGGGAGGTGTGGGTCTGGATGGACTGTAGTCTCCTGCCTGAGGGGAGAGGGGAGAATAGTTTGTGTTAGATCCACTATGGACTGGACTCTCACAATATTATGTTAGATCCACTATGGACTGGACTCTCTCACTATTATTTTAGATCCACTATGGACTGGACTCTCACAATATTATGTTAGATCCACTATGGACTGGACTCTCACACTATTATGTTAGATCCACTATGGACTGGACTCTCACAATATTATGTTAGATCCACTATGGACTGGACTCTCCCACTATTATGTTAGATCCACTATGGACTGGACTCTCACACTATTATGTTAGATCCACTATGGACTGGACTCTCACACTATTATGTTAGCTCCACTATGGACTGGATTCTCACAATATTATGCTAGATCAATCAATCAATCAATCAATCAATCAATGTTTATTTATATAGCCCTAAATCACAAGTGTCTCAAAGGGCTGTACAAGCCACAACGACATCCTCGGTACAGAGCCCACAGATCCACTATGGAATGGACTCTCACTATTATGTTAGATCCACTATGGACTGGACTCTCACACTATTATGTTAGATCCACTATGGACTGGACTCTCACAATATTATGCTAGATCCACCATGGACTGGATTCTCACACTATTAACTAGATCCACTATGGACTGGACTCTTCAGCTATTATGTTAGATCCACTAAGGACTGGACTCTCACACTATTATGTTAGATCCACTATGGACTGGACTCTCACACTATTATGTTAGATCCACTATGGACTGGATTCTCACACTATTATGTTAGCTCCACTATGGACTGGACTCTCACAATATTATGCTAGATCCACCATGGAGTGGATTCTCACACTATTAATTAGATCCACTATGGACTGGACTCTTCAGCTATTATGTTAGATCCACTATGGACTGGACTATCACACTATTATGTTAGATCCACTATGGACTGGACTCTCACACTATTATGTTAGATCCACTATGGACTGGACTCTCGCACTATTATGTTAGATCCACTATGGACTGGACTCTCACAATATTCTGTTAGATCCACTATGGACTGGACTCTCACACTATTATGTTAGATCCACTATGGACTGGACTCTCACACTATTATGTTAGATCCACTATGGACTGGACTCTCACACTATTATGTTAGATCCACTATGGACTGGACTCTCACAATATTATGCTACGGCTGCCAAACGAAAACCATAAAATTAAAGTAAAACATTGTAAACCAAATAATGATCAAAAACATTATATTTACTTTGCGGAAAAATATCGTAATTTTACAGATTTTTACTAAATTATTAAGACCAACCACCTTAAACAAAGTGACGATGCAAACAGTTCTGCAGAAAAATACCTTTATTCTGCAAACTTTTTCCAAATGATTACGATCAAACACCTTTAATGAAGTGACAATGCTGGCAGTTCCACAGAAAAATACCATTATTTTACAGATTTGTTCTGTATTGTTAAGATCAACCACCTTTAATAAAGTGGCGATGCAAACAGTTCTGCAGAAAAATACCTTTATTGTACAGCATGGGTGTCAAACTCTGGCCCGCCGTGTAATTTCACTTGGCTCTTGAGGTGATATCAAATTAACACTAAAGCTGGCCCGCCGATCATATATTGCGGCGGTGCCGCGGTTACAACGCATTCACCGCTAATTCAAATACTTGCCAACCCTCCCAGGAGCCCTCCAAACTTCAGAGCCCCTCCCGAAAATCATCACATCTGCTTTTCAGGCGTAGGGTGAAACTGTAACTGAGTGTACAGCCCAATACGTCTCTCCTCATGAGCAAAATTCAACTCTGTCTCTGCTTGATTCCTTGCTTCTTGTCTCGTTTAATAGATAGTTTGGTGTTTGAACCTGACACCGTAGATCTTTTGAAGTGGCCTACATGTGTCCCTGGTTACGTGGCGTCACGCCAATGGACAATGGCCGCGTCAGAAGACATCTCCAGGCCCTGAGAAAGGACAGTCGGGACTGTTTTTTTTTTTTAAAGGCGTAACAGATAGCTGCATTGAAGAAGGGACGGCCAGCTGCTCCTGAGGTCTGGCCCCTGGCACCTTCTCCTTGATGTTCACGCCGGGTCACTTTGGGACTGGACTGAGTGACAGCTTCAATAAGGCTAATTGCAGGGAGCTGCAGGGCCCGCTTATGTTGTCTGCCCACTGTGGAGCCACCGTGACTGTGGGGTGAGGCGGACCATGTCACAGGGAGAATATTCTTTTATTATATGCACAGTGCTTACCGGGAAAGCCGATCAATGTGATCATGATCATTTTACAAAAACAAACGGATGAATAAATCATCATCCAGTCAGAAGTCAAGTCAAAACATTGTCAAGTAAATATTCACGTATGCAACTTTCAGTTTTTTAAAGGATTTGTGTGTTTAATTTGCAGAAAAATTGCCTAGATTTTTTATGCAACTTTCAAATTTTTAAAGGATTTGTTTGTTTGATTTGCAGAAAAATTGCCTTAGTTTTTTAAGCAACTTTCACTTTTTTTTAAAGGATTTGTGTGTTTAATTTGCAGAAAAATTGCCTTAGTTTTTTATGCAACTTTCACATTTTTAAAAGAATTTGTGTGTTTAATTTGCTGGAAAATTGCCTTGGTTTTCTTTGCAACTTTCACATTTTTAAAGGATTTGTGTGTTTAATTTGCAGGAAAATTGCCTTGGTTTTTATGCAACTTTAAAATTTTTGAAGGATTTGTGTGTTTAATTTGCAGAAAAATTGCCTTGGTTTTTTATGCAACTTTAACTTTTTTTTTTAAAGAATTTGTGTGTTTAATTTGCAGAAAAATTGCCTTGTTTTTTTATGCAATTTTCACTTTTTTTTTAAAGGATTTGTGTGTTTAATTTGCAGAAAAATTGCCTTGGTTTTTTATGCAACTTTCAATTTTTTAAAGGATTTGTGTGTTTAATTTGCAGAAAAATTGCCTAGGTTTTTTATGCAACTTTCACATTTTTAAAGGATTTGTTTGTTTGATTTGCAGAAAAATTGCCTTGTTTTTTTATGCAACTTTCAAATTTTTAAAGGATTTGTTTGTTTGATTTGCAGAAAATTTGCCTTAATTTTTTATGCAACTTTCACTTTTTTTTAAAGGATTTGTGTGTTTAATTTGCAGAAAAATTGCCTTAGTTTTTTATGTAACTTTCGCTTTTTTTAAAAAGAATTTGTGTGTTTAATTTGCAGAAAAATTGCCTTGTTTTTTTATGCAACTTTCACTTTTTTTTAAAGGATTTGTGTTTAATTTGCAGAAAAATTGCCTTATTTTTTTTATGCGACTTTCAAAATTTTAAAGGATTTGTGTGTTTAATTTGCAGAAAAATTGCCTTAGTTTTTTATGCAACTTTCACTTTTTTTTTTTTAAAGGTTTTGTGTGTTTAATTTGCAGAAATAATTGCCTTGGTTTTTTATGCAACTTTCAAATTTTTAAAGGATTTGTGTGTTTAATTTGCAGAAAAATTGCCTTGATTTTTTATGCAACTTTCACATTTTTAAAGGATTTGTGTGTTTAATTTGCAGAAAAATTTCCTTGGTTTTTATGCAATTTTCACATTTTTAAAAGATTTGTGTGTTTAATTTGCTGAAAAATTGCCTTGGTTTTTTATGCAACTTTCACATTTTTAAAGGATTTGTGTGTTTAATTTGCAGAAAAATTGCCTTGGTTTTTTATGCAACTTTAAAATTTTTGAAGGATTTGTGTGTTTAATTTGCAAAAAAAATTGCCTTGGTTTTTTATGCAACTTTCACTTTTTTTAAAGGATTTTTGTGTTTAATTTGCAGAAAAATTGCCTTGTTTTTTATGCAACTTTCACTTTTTTTTTTAAAAGGTTTTGTGTGTTTAATTTGCAGAAATAATTGCCTTGGTTTTTTATGCAACTTTCAAATTTTAAAGGATTTGTGTGTTTATTTGCAGAAAAATTGCCTTGGTTTTTTATGCAACTTTCACTTCTTTTAAAGGATTTGTTTGTTTAATTTGCAGAAAAATTGCCTTGGTTTTTTATGCAACTTTCACTTTTTTTTAAAGGATTTGTGTGTTTAATTTGCAGAAAAATTGCCTTGTTTGTTTTTCACTGCACACACAAGTCAATGTGCAAAGCAAAAACATATATTAATAGACAGGCTAACTAGTTATCTCATCACACGTCAAGAAAAACAGTGTCAAAATACAAGTACTGTACAATTTAATTTAAAAAAAAAATGTTTGGAAACAAAAAAATTTGTGATTAATTATGACTCAAACGGGCCAAAAAAAAAAATGTTTTGTTTTCACTGACAGCACAAAATGATATATTGATCGTGTCAGAAAAATATATTCAAATGATATTACAGCCAGAAAAAATGTCATGCAAAAACTGGAAAACCAAAACAAAATGATTTTGCATACGCGATATAAAATATAATAATAATAATAACAGGTGATCAACCCACATTGTCATTAAGTTCAATCAACCCAGCTTTTGTCATTATTTTTATTCAATAAATGCACATAATTACATGCATTCCAGAGCATTAACAAGTGCAACTGCATGCATAAAAATAATGAATGAAGTCAAATTAAACACCATCGCTGACCACAAAAATAAGTATGGATTTTCTGTAGTAAGGGTATATACTCTAGTATTTACTGTAGTATTTACTGTAGTAAGGTTATATACTCTAGTATTTACTGTAGTAAGGTTATATACTCTAGTATTTACTGTAGTATTTACTGCAGTAAGGTTATATACTCTAGTATTTACTGTAGTAAGGTTATATACTCTAGTATTTACTGTAGTATTTACTGTAGTATGGTTATATACTCTAGTATTTACTGTAGTAAGGTTGTATACTCTAGTATTTACTGTAGTATTTACAGTAATATGGTTATATACTCTAGTATTTACTGTAGTAAGGTTGTATACTCTAGTATTTACTGTAGTAAGGTTGTATACTCTAGTATTTACTGTAGTATTTACAGTAGTATGGTTATATACTCTTGTATTTACTGTAGTAAGGTTGTATACTCTAGTATTTACTGTAGTAAGGTTGTTATACTCTAGTATCCACTGTAGTATTTACAGTAGTAAGGTTATAAACTCTAGTATTTACTGTAGTAAGGTTATATACTCTAGTATTTACTGTAGTAAGGTTATATACTCTAGTATTTACTGTAGTATTTATTGTAGTATTTACTGTAGCATTTACTGTAGTATTTACTGTAGTATTTACTGTACTATTTACAGTGGAACCTCCATGGAATGTAATCTGTTATTGATCTGATCATTTACACCACATATTATTATGTGGTGTATTATATATATATATATATATATATATATATATATATATATATATATATATATATATATATATATATATATATATATATATATATATATATATATATATATATATATATATATATATATATATATATATATATATATATATATATATATATATATATATATATATATATATGTATGTATGTATATAAATATATGTATATGCATGTACATATATATATATATAAATATATGTATATGTGTAATAATGTGTGTGTGTGTGTGTGTATATATATATTTATATATATATATACATATATAGATATGCATTTACTGTAGTATTTACTGTAGTATTTACTGTACTATTTACAGTGGAACCTCCATGGAATGTAATCTGTTATTGATCTGATCATTTACACCACATATTATTATGTGGTGTATATTATATATATATATATATATATATATATATATATATATATATATATATATATATATATATATATATATATATATATATATATATATATATATATATATATATATATATATATATATATACATATATATATATATATATATATATATATATATATATATATATATATATATATATATATATATATATATATGTAATTGTGATTTATCGTAATCAATCCAGAGCTACCCTGTGATTAATCTGATTACAAAATGTAATTGTTTGACAGCAATAATCAAAGTCCACGTGATAATGTAGGGCACGAGTAGCATGTGACCTCTCCCAGCCAATCAGCAATAAAATGAAATATAATATACATTACAAATATGTGCTAACTAGAAATTTACCAAATTATTCAAGTAGAAATAAAGTAAAACATTTATAATCGAGTTTTTAAATGAGGCGAGGTTAGTGATTATTTGCAGCAGACCTCAGACGCGAAGATGTCTGGAGGAGGAGGAGATGTCTACCTGGAGATGTTCTGTAGGAGATGTCTACCTGGAGATGTTCTGTAGGAGATGTCTACCTGGACATGTTCTGCAGGAGATGTCTACCTGGACATGTTCTGTAGGAGATGTCTACCTGGAGATGTTCTGTAGAAGATGTCTACCTGGACATGTTCTGTAGGAGATGTCTACCTGGACATGTTCTGTAGGAGATGTCTACCTGGACATGTTCTGTAGGAGATGTCTACCTGGACATGTTCTGTAGGAGATGTCTACCTGGACATGTTCTGTAGGAGATGTCTACCTGGACATGTTCTGTAGGAGATGTCTACCTGGACATGTTCTGTAGGAGATGTCTAAAACATCATGCCAGTGTGTTTTAGTGTGTATTCCTGCACATGCCAGTGTGTTTTAGTGTGTATTCCTGCACATGCCAGTGTCTTTTAGTGTGTATTCCTGCCTATGCGAGTGTGTTTTAGTGTGTATTCCTGCACATGCCAGTGTGTTTTAGTGTGTATTCCTGCACATGCCAGTGTCTTTTAGTGTGTATTCCTGCACATGCCAGTGTCTTTTAGTGTGTATTCCTGCACATGCCAGTGTCTTTTAGTGTGTATTCCTGCACATGCCAGTGTGTTTTAGTGTGTATTCCTGCACATGCCAGTGTGTTTTAGTGTGTATTCCTGCACATGCCAGTGTGTTTTAGTGTGTATTCCTGCTTATGCCAGTGTGTTTTAGTGTGTATTCCTGCACATGCCAGTGTCTTTTAGTGTGTATTTCTGCACATGCCAGTGTGTTAAAATTTTGTGTGTATTCCTGCACATGCCAGCGTGTTTTAGTGTGTATTCCTGCACATACCAGCGTGTTTTAGTGTGTATTCCTGCACATGCCAGTGTGTTTTAGTGTGTATTCCTGCACATGCCAGTGTTTTAGTGTGTATTCCTGCACATGCCAGTGTCTTTTAGTGTGTATTTCTGCACATGCCAGTGTGTTAAAATTTTGTGTGTATTCCTGCACATGACAGTGTGTTTTAGTGTGTATTCCTGCACATGCCAGTGTGTTTTAGTGTGTATCCCTGCCCAGGCCAGAGCTTGCGTGTATACAATATTGCTCATAGGGGGATTAGGCCTTTTAAGTTGAGCATCCTGGTACCCTGGTGTGACTGCATGGAGGGGGTCAGTCCCTGGGCCAGATACACAAGCTTTTAGAGGTTCCACATGTGCGCTGGCACCAGACGGAGGAGACTTTTATTAATTGTGGCAACATTCCTTGTGCCCTTGTCAGGTATTAGCTCTGCCCGTAGGTTGTCATTAGGCCTCATTTGGAGGCCCGAGCCTTCCCAAGGATGTCAGCTCGTGAATGCTGAGGGGGAAAAAAGTGGTAAACATAAACATTATTA
>NC_084731.1:14107471-14217471 GCF_033978785.1 Entelurus aequoreus | reverse complement strand
TGTGTGTGTGTGTGTGTGTGTGTGTGTGTGTGTGTGTGTGTGTGTGTGTGTGTGTGTGTGTGTGTGTGTGTGTGTTCTTGTATTTCCACCCTTCTTGAGACATGAAGAAGGAAAAGTATCTTCCATATGAGGAGGTGTGAACAAGTGATGACATAAATCAATAACATTGCATCTAATAGACAATGTCTCATTTGCACCCCTGCTGGTCAAAATGAGGGTGGTCCCAAAAGGAGGCATTTTTCACATTGACTGTGTGTCGCTTTTAGAAGTGCTCCCCCTCTGGTCAACATATGAAATAACAAGTTTGTGTTAAAAATTTGAAGTGCTCCCCTCTGGTCAACATATGAAATAACAAGTGTGTGTAAGAAATTGAAATGCGCCCCCTTTGGCCAAAATTAATTATATATATATATATATATATATATATATATATATAGAGAGAGAGAGAGAGAGAGAGAGAGAGAGAGAGAGAGAGAGAGAGAGAGAGAGAGGAGAGAGAGAGAGAGAGAGAGAGAGAAATAATGTAATAACTTGAAGTAAATAATGAAGATTAAAAAACAATTACAAACAAAAAATGTAAAAAAAAAAACAAAAGCAGTCTTTTTTTCACAATGTGTCGACTTTTTTCTTATAAAATTGGGAACACTTTTTCATAATTTCTGTTTCTGTAATATATTGCAATATTTTCTCGTAAAATTATTACTTTTTTTATGTAAAATTATTACTTTTTAATGTAAAATGGTGACACTTGTCCTATAAAATGCTGACTTATCACAATATCGCTAATTTTGTTGTTGTTCTTGTAAAATAGTGACATTTTTTGCTTAAAATTATGACTTTTGTCATAATTTTGCCAAGCAAAAGTCAGATTAAATATTATAATATATAATATCGCCCCCTTTGGCCAAAATGAATTTTTTTTAAAAACCGCGACCCCGAAGGGAATAAGCGGTAGAAAATGGATGGATGGATGGATGGATGGAAATAAATATGTATTTAGAGACATACTGTAATAACTTGAAGTAAATCATGAAGATTAAAAACCAATTACGAACAAAAAGTTTAAAAAATATATATGAAATTCTCACAATGTGTCGACCTTTTTCATATAAAATCGGGAACAATTTCTCATATTTTTCCATTTCTGTAATATTGCAATATTTTCTCGGAAAATTATTCATTTTTTATGTAAAATCATTACTTTTTAATGCAAAATGGTGACATTTGTCATATAAAATTCAGACTTTTATCACAATATTGCCAATTTTGTTGTTGTTCTTGTAAAATATTGAATTTTCAATAAAATTATGACTTTTGTCATAATTTTGCCAAGTAAAATTCAGATTATTATTATAATATTGCCCTTTTGTCGAGTAAAATTACGACTTTTCATAAACTTGCCAACATTTTAAGCTTTTCTTGTAAAACTGCGAATGTTATTGAGTAAAAGTCGAACTTTATCATAATATTGCACAAATGTTCAGTTTTTCTTGTAAAACGTTGACTTGCGTTGAGTAAAATTATGTCTTTTATTATAACACTGCCAAAATTCCAAGTTTTTCTTGTGAAATTGTGACCTTTTTCTTGTGAAATTCCAACTCATTTTTCACAACAAGCTTTTTTATATTTGCATAGTATGTATATATTATTAATGTTGTAAATACACATCTTTATATATCTAGAAAGGGTGGTCCTAAAGAGGCATTTTTCTCAGGTCTCAAGAAGGTAACAAATACAATAATGTGTGTGTGTTTGTGTGTGTGTGTGTGTGTGTGTGTGTGTGTGTGTGTGTGTGTGTGTGTGTGTGTGTGTGTGTGTGTGTGTGTGTGTGTGTGTGTGTGTGTGTGTGTGTGTGTGTGTGTGTGTGTGTGTGTGTGTGTGTGTGTGTGTGTGTGTTCTTGTATCTAAGATTAAAAAACAATTACAAACCAAAAATTTAAAAAATGTTTTTACTAAAAGCAGTTTTTTTCTATCAATGTGTCGACTTTTTTCTTATATAATTAGTAACAATTTCTCATATTCATTCTATTTCTGTAATATTGCAATATTTTCTGTAAAAAATTATTACTTTTTTTATGTAAAAATTATTACTTTTTAATGCAAAATGGTGACACTTGTCCTATAAAATTCTGACTTATCACAAAGTCGCCAATTTTGTTGTTGTTCTTGTAAAATGGTGACATTTTTTGAGTAAAATTATGACTTTTGTCATAATTTTGCCAAGTAAAATTCCGAATAAATATTATAATATTGCAAAAATGTTAAACTTTTCTTATAAAATTGTGACTTTTGTCGAGTAAAATTAGGACTTTTCATAAAATTTCCAACATTTTAAGCTTTTCTTGTAAAATTGCGACTGTTATTGAGTAAAATTCCAACTTTTATCATAATATTGCACAAATGTTCAGTTTTCTTGTAAAATTTTGACTTGCGTTGAGTAAAAGTACAACTTTTATTATAACACTTGTGAAATTCCAACTCATTTTTCACAACAAGCTTTTTTATATTTGCATAGTATGTATATATTATTAATGTTTAAATACACATCTTTATATATCTAGAAAGGGTGGTCCTAAAGAGGTAAGCATTTTTATCAGGTCTCAAGAAGGTAACAAATACAAGATCGTGTGCATGTGTGTGTGTGTGTTTGTGTGTGTGTGTGTGTGTGTGTGTGTGTGTGTGTGTGTGTGTGTGTGTGTGTGTGTGTGTGTGTGTGTGTGTGTGTGTGTGTGTGTGTGTGTGTGTGTGTGTGTGAGTGTGTTTGTGTGTGTGTGTTTCCTGCTCACCACTGCATCTAGTAGAGAGCCAAATACTACAGTCTGTAAACATTGTTCCAAAGTCAGGATCAACATATGAAATAACAAGTCTGTGTAAAATTAGAAGTGCTCCCCCTCTGGTCAACATATGTAATAACAAGTGTGTGTAAGACATTGAAATGCGCCCCCTTTGGCCAAAAGGAATTAAAAAAATAAAATAAATATGTATATAGAGACATACTGTAATAACTTGAAGTAAATAATGAAGATTAAAAAACAATTACAAACAAAAAAATCAACAACAAAAAAAGAATTTACATACAGCTTACCTTTTTTATATTTGCATAGTTTGTATATATTATTAATGTTGTAAATACACATCTTTATATATCTAGAAAGGGTGGTCCTAAAGAGGTAGGCATTTTTCTCAGGTCTCAAGAAGGTAACAAATACAAGATTGTGTGTGTGTGTGTGTGTGTGTGTGTGTGTGTGTGTGTGTGTGTGTGTGTGTGTGTGTGTGTGTGTGTGTGTGTGTGTGTGTGTGTGTGTGTGTGTGTGTGTGTGTGTGTGTGTGTGTGTGTGTGTGTGTGTGTGTGTGTGTGTGTGCTTCCTGCTCACCCGGTGGTTTGCTGTCTTTCTGCATGGAGCTGAGATGTGAGGAGTGACTTAAGGAGCGCGGCTGCAGATGAAAAAGCCATAGGGGCGGTGCGAGGATGACAAACAGCCCAAACAGAACCTGATCTCGGGGTAATTATACCTCATGTTGGTTCAATCTCTGCAACGTGCTGTCACAGGGTCACTCATGTGCCTGTCTTCTCCCTTTTAGCCGGGCGAGAGGAGGGATTATTACTCATTAGGTGTGTGTGTGTGTGTGTGTGTGTGTGTGTGTGTGTGTGTGTGTGTGTGTGTGTGTGTGTGTGTGTGTGTGTGTGTGTGTGTGTGTGTGTGTGTGTGTGTGTGTGTGTGTGTGTGTGTGTGTGTGTGTGTGTGTGTGTGTGTGTGTGTGCCAGTCATCTTGTGGATGAGTAAAATGAGTGGTTGAAAGAAGGAGCAGTCAAACAGAGGCCCTCAGTGGAGGCCCAGACCTCCGCCAAGGCCCAATGGAGGTTTGCAGACTGCTGGGAAATAAAAGTTGTCAAAGCCCAGCAGGCACCAGACTTTGATGCAACCTTCATTACACGTCCTTTAAAACTCACTTTGAAACAACCTTGCAAAATAGTTGCGTTTGTAAATTGAGACAACGCTGTTGGTTGGGAAATGACCACATTTCAATGTCGGATCAATGTCACAACCCGACATTGATTAAAGGTTGTCAAAAAGCATGTTGTTTCAACGTTGTGTTTGTGTTGTGGAATATTGGTTGGGAAATGACCAAAATTCAACGTTGGAACCCAACATTGATTAAAGGTTTTGATATTTGATATTTATTTTATTTTTTTTAATACATTTTGGCCATAGGGGGCGCATTTCAATTTCTAACACACACTTGTTATTACATGTGTTGACCAGAGGGGGAGCACTTTTAAAAGCGACACATAGTCAATTTGAAAAATCCCTCCTTTTTGGGACCACCCTCATTTTGACCAGCAGGGGTGCAAATGAGATATTCTCTATTAGATGCAATGTTATTGGGACAACTTTGAAAAACTTTAAAATGTTTGCAATATTATAATAACCAGAGTTTTACTTGGCAAAATGATGACAAAAGTCTAAAAAAATTTCACTATTTTACAAGAACAACAAAATTTATCACAATATTGTGATAAAAGTCTGAATTTTATACGACAAATGTCACCATTTGGCATTAAAAAGTAATAATTTTACATAAAGAGGTAATACATTTAGGAGGAAATATTGCAATATTACAGGAACAGAAAGAATATGAGAAATTGTTCCCAATTTTATAAGAAAAAAGTCGACACATTGTGAGAAAAAGACAGTTTTTAGTCTTTTTTTTTGTTTGTTTGTTTTTTTGTAATTGGTTTTTAATCTTCATTAATTACTTCAAGTTATTACAGTATGTCTCTATATACATAATTACTTTATTTTTTATTGATTTTTGCCAAAGGGGCGCATTTCAATTTCTTACACACACCTGTTATTTTCATATGTTGACCATAGGGGGAGCACTTCAAATTTTAAAACAAACTTTTTATTTCATATGTTGACCAGAGGGGGAGCACTTTTAAAAGCGACACACAGTCAATTTGAAAAAATCCCTCCTTTTTTCGGGACCACCCTCATTTTGACCAGCAGGGGTGCAAAGGAGACATTGTCTATCAGATGCAATGTTATTGATTTATGTCATCACTTGTTCACACCTCCTCATATGGAAGATACTTTTCCTTCTTCATGTCTCAAGAAGGCTATAAATACAAGAACACACACACACACACACACACACACACGCACATTCTTGTATTTAATACCTTCTTGAGACCTGAGAAAAATGCCTACCTCTTTAAGACCACCCTTTCTAGATATATAAAGATGTGTATTTACAACATTAATAATATATACATACTATGCAAATATAAAAAAGCTTGTTGTAAAAAATGAGTTGGAATTTCACAAGAAAAAGGTCACAATTTCACAAGAAAAACGTGTAATTTTGGCAGTAATATAAGAAAAGTCGTAATTTTACTCAATGCAAGTCGCAATTTTACAAGAAAAGCTTAACATTTTGGCAATTTTATGAAAAGAGTCGTAATTTTACTCGACAAATGTCACAATTTTATAAGACAACCTCAAAAATTTGGGCAATATTATAATAATAATCTGGATTTTACTCCGCAAAAATTATGACAAAAGTCACAATTTTATTCATTAAATGTCATTTGTACAAGAACAACAAAAAAAGTTGGCAATATTGTGATAAAAGTCAGATTCTATATGACAAATGTCACCATTTTGCATTAGAAAGTAATGATTTTACATAAAAAAAGGAATAATTTTACGAGAAAATATTGCAATATTACAGAAACAGAAAATATATGACAAATTGTTCCCAATTTTATAAGAAAAAAGTCGACACATTGTGAGAATTTTTTATTTATGTGGGCTCTGTACCGAGGATGTCGTTGTGGCTTGTACAGCCCTTTGAGACACTTGTGATTTAGTGAAGTGAAGTGAAGTGAATTACATTTATATAGCGCTTTTTCTCAAGTGACTCAAAGCGCTTTACATTGTGAAACCCAATATCTAAGTTACATTTAAACCAGTGTGGGTGGCACTGGGAGCAGGTGGGTAAAGTGTCTTGCCCAAGGACACAACGGCAGTATTTAGGGCTATATAAATAAACATTGATTGATTGATTTATTTTTTTTTTACTTTTTGTTCGTAATTGGTTTTTAATCTTCATGATATACTTCAAGGTTTTACAGTATGTCTCTATATACATATTTATTTCATTTTTTAATTTCATTTTGGCAAAAGGGGGCGCATTTCAATTTCTTACACTCACTTGTTATTTCATATGTTGACCAGAGGGGGAGCACTTTTAAAAGCGACACACAGTCAATTTGAAAAATCCCTCCTTTTTTGGGACCACCCTCATTTTGACCAGCAGGGGTGCAAATGAGACATTGTCTATTAGATGCAATGTTATTGGGACCATGATTTATGTCATCACTTGTTCACACCTCCTCATATGGAAGATACTTTTCCTTCTTCATGTCTCAAGAAGGCTAGAAATACAAGAACACACACACACTCACACACACATTCTTGTATTTAATACCTTCTTGAGACCTGAGAAAAATGCCTACCTCTTTAAGACCACCCTTTCTAGATATATAAAGATGTGTATTTACAACATTAATAATATATACATACTATGCAAATATAAAAAAGCTTGTTGTAAAAAATGAGTTGGAATTTCACAAGAAAAAAGTCAAAATTTCACAAGAAAAACTTGTAATTTTGGCAGTAATATAAGAAAAGTCGTAATTTTACTCAGTGCAAGTCGCAATTTTACAAGAAAAGCTTAACATTTTGGCAATTTCATGAAAAGAGTCGTAATTTTACTCGACAAAAGTCACAATTTTATAAGACAACTTCAAAAATTTGGGCAATATTATAATAATAATCTGGATTGTACTCCGCAAAAATTATGACAAAAGTCACAATTTTATTCATAAAATGTCATTTTTACAAGAACAACAAAAAAAGTTGGCAATATTGTGATAAAAGTCAGATTCTATATGACAAATGTCACCATTTTGCATTAGAAAGTAATGATTTTACATAAAAAAGGAATAATTTTACGAGAAAATATTGCAATATTACAGAAACAGAAAACATATGACAAATTGTTCCCAATTTTATAAGAAAAAAGTCGACACATTGTGAGAATGTTTTTTATTTTTTTTAAACTTTTTGTTCGTAATTGGTTTTTAATCTTCATGATATACTTCAAGGTTTTACAGTATGTCTCTATATACATATTTATTTCATTTTTTAATTTCATTTTGGCAAAAGGGGGCGCATTTCAATTTCTTACACTCACTTGTTATTTCATATGTTGACCAGAGGGGGAGCACTTTTAAAAGCGACACACAGTCAATTTGAAAAATCCCTCCTTTTTTGGGACCACCCTCATTTTGACCAGCAGGGGTGCAAATGAGGCATTGTCTATTAGATGCAATGTTATTGGGACCATGATTTATGTCATCACTTGTTCACACCTCCTCATATGGAAGATACTTTTCCTTCTTCATGTCTCAAGAAGGCTAGAAATACAAGAACACACACACACACACACACATACATTCTTGTATTTAATACCTTCTTGAGACCTGAGAAAAATGCCTACCTCTTTAAGACCACCCTTTCTAGATATATAAAGATGTGAATTTACAACATCAATAATATATACATACTATGCAAATATAAAAAAGCTTGTTGTAAAAAATGAGTTGGAATTTCACAAGAAAAAGGTCAAAATTTCACAAGAAAAACTTGTAATTTTGGCAGTAATATAAGAAAAGTCGTAATTTTACTCAGTGCAAGTCGCAATTTTACAAGAAAAGCTTAACATTTTGGCAATTTCATGAAAAGAGTCGTAATTTTACTCGACAAAAGTCACAATTTTATAGGACAACTTCAAAAATGTGGGCAATATTATAATAATAATCTGGATTTTACTTCGCAAAAATTATGACAAAAGTCACAATTTTATTCATAAAATGTCATTTTTACAAGAACAACAAAAAAAGTTGGCAATATTGTGATAAAAGTCAGATTCTATATGACACATGTCACCATTTTGCATTAGAAAGTAATGATTTTACATAAAAAAGGAATAATTTTACGAGAAAATATTGCAATATTACAGAAACAGAAAATATATGACAAATTGTTCCCAATTTTATAAGAAAAAAGTCGACACATTGTGAGAATTTTTTTTTTTTTTTTTTTTACTTTTTGTTCGTAATTGATTTTTAATCTTCATGATTTACTTCAAGTTTTTACAGTATGTCTCTATATACATATTTATTTCATTTTTTAATTTCATTTTGGCAAAAGGGGGCGCATTTAAATTTCTTACACACACTTGTTATTTCATACGTTGACCAGAGGGGGAGCACTTCTAAAAGCGACACACAGTCAATTTGAAAAATGCCTCCTTTTTGGGACCACCCTCATTTTGACCAGCAGGGGTGCAAATGAGACATTGTTTATTAGATGCAATGTTATTGGGACCATGATTTATGTCATCACTTGTTCACACCTCCTCATATGGAAGATACTTTTCCTTCTTCATGTCTCAAGAAGGCTAGAAATACAAGAACACACACACACACACACACACACATTCTTGTATTTAATACCTTCTTGAGACCTGAGAAAAATGCCTACCTCTTTAAGACCACCCTTTCTAGATATATAAAGATGTGTATTTACAACATTAATAATATATACATTCTATGCAAATATAAAAAAGCTTCATGTAAAAAATGAGTTGGAATTTCACAAGAAAAAGGTCAAAATTTCACAAGAAAAACTTGTAATTTTGGCAGTAATATAAGAAAAGTCGTAATTTTACTCAGTGCAAGTCGCAATTTTACAAGAAAAGCTTAACATTTTGGCAATTTCATGAAAAGAGTCGTAATTTTACTCGACAAAAGTCACAATTTTATAAGACAACTTCAAAAATTTGGGAAATATTATAATAATAATCTGGATTGTACTCCGCAAAAATGATGACAAAAGTCACAATTTTATTCATAAAATGTCATTTTTACAAGAACAACAAAAAAAGTTGGCAATATTGTGATAAAAGTCGGATTCTATATGACAAATGTCACCATTTTGCATTAGAAAGTAATGATTTTACATAAAAAAGGAATAATTTTACGAGAAAATATTGCAATATTACAGAAACAGAAAACATATGACAAATTGTTCCCAATTTTATAAGAAAAAAGTCGACACATTGTGAGAATTTTTTTTTATTTTTATTTTTTTACTTTTTGTTCGTAATTGGTTTTTAATCTCCATGATTTTCTTCAAGTTATTACAGTATGTCTCTATATACATATTTATTTCATTTTTTAATTTCATTTTGGCAAAAGGGGGCGCATTTCAATTTCTTACACACACTTGTTATTTCATATGTTGACCAGAGGGGGAGCACTTCTAAAAGCGACACACAGTCAATTTGAAAAAATCCTTCCTTTTTTCGGGACCACCCTCATTTTGACCAGCAGGGGTGCAAATGAGACATTGTCTATTAGATGCAATGTTATTGATTTATGTCATCACTTGTTCACACCTCCTCATATGGAAGATACTTTTCCTTCTTCATGTCTCAAGAAGGGTGGAAATACAAGAACACACACACACACACACACGTTTTTAATTTCAATCTGTTTGAAGAACTGAGCGATTCAAGCCTTAATTGCTGCTCATATTTCATCTGTATCGACACTTTGTTATCGTGGCACTAAATCCTGGAGGAAACACAAACAGTCCCGTGTGGACAGGCCTAAAGTCAGAACCCAGGCCTACTGTCTCATCATTGATGATAAAATGCAGTATTTTCCCCCCCTTTTGCTCTTTTGACTCTGTTCTTCGTTCCTTCTGTATAGGAAACATCTTTCGCTCTCTGGCTCCCTCACACACACACACACACACACACACACACACACGCACACACACACATTCTGTGGTTGTGTAGCGACAAACCCGGGGGATGAGAGGAGCTTTCATGCTGACAGGATGTCAGAGCTCAGCGGGATACGGCTAACTAGAGGGAGCATCAAAGAAGGACTAAATCAGCTCGACTCCACGCTCACATTCCTCCAACGTGCAGATATGAGAGGGCGTGCCTGCTTTGGGAAGTCCAGCATTTAAATGATATATACGTGTATTCTACTTGCCTCTTGTCATCCATTTGTATCTTAGAAGTGTCCCCAGCATGTATTTTTAGTAGTGACACCATGAGCATCAGCTTCAAAATAAAATGTCACACACACACACACTGATTTATCAATGACTCCAAATTGAGAATGCCCACCTCACAAACACACACACTCACACACACACACACACACACATTATTGTGTTTGTTACCTTCTTGAGACCTGAGAAAAATGCCTACCTCTTTAGGACCACCCTTTCTAGATATATAAAGATGTGTATTTACATAAAATATACATATTATGCAAATATAAAAAAGATTGTTGTAAATAGTTTGAATATCACAAGAAAAAGGTCGCAATTTCAAAAGAAAAACTTTTAGTTGGCAGTATTATAATAAAAGTCGTCATTTTACTCGACGCAAATCAAAATTTTAAAAGAAAAACCGAACATCTGTGTAATATTATGATAAAACTTTTATCATAATATATCAATAACAGTCGCAATTTTACAAGAAAAGCTTCAAATGTTGGCAATTTTATGAAAAGAGTCGTAATTTTACTCGACAAACGTCACAATTTTATAAGAAAACTTAAAAATGTTGGCAATATTATGATAATAATCGGAATTTTACTTGCCAAAATGATGACAAAAGTCATCATTTACCCACATTTTTTTACAAGAACAAAAAAAATTGCAATATTGCGATAAATGTCCGAATTTTGCATTTAAAAAACTAATACTTTTAAAATAAAAGTAAAAATTTTACATAAAAAAAGTAATCATCTTATGAAAAGAGTAATAATTTTACTCTACAAAAGTCACAGTTTTATAAGAAGACTAAAAAAATGTTGGCAATATTATAAAAATAATCGGAAAATGTACTTGCCAAAATGATGACAAAAGTCATCATTTTACTCAAATTTATTTTGCAAAAAACAAAAAAATTGGCAATATTGCGATTAAAGTCAGAATTTTATATGACAAATGTCCCCATTTTGCATTAAAAAGTAATAATTTTACACAAAAAATTAATAATTGTACGAGAAAGTAGTGCAATTTTACAAAAACAGAAAGATTATGAGAAATTGTTCTCAATTTTATAAGAAAACTAAAAAAATGTTGGCAATATTATAAAAATAATCGGAAAATGTACTTGCCAAAATGATGACAAAAGTCATGATTTTACTCAAATTTATTTAGCAAAAAACAAAAAAATTGGCAATATTGCGATTAAAGTCAGAATTTTATATGACAAATGTCCCCATTTTGTATTAAAAAGTAATAATTTTACACAAAAAATTAATAATTGTACGAGAAAGTAGTGCAATTTTACAAAAACAGAAAGATTATGAGAAATTGTTCTCAATTTTATAAGAAAAAAAGTCGACACATTGTGAGAAAAAGACTGATTTTAGTCATTTAAAAAAAAAAAGCTTTGTTTGTAATTGTTTTTTTAAATCTTCATTATTTACTTCAAGTTTTTACAGTATGTCTCTGTATACATACTTATTGGATTTTTTTAAATTAATTTTGGCCAATTTCATATGTTGACCAGAGGGGGAGCACTTTTAAAAGCGACACACGCTATGAAAAATCCCTCCTTTTTGAGATCACCCTCATTTTGATAGATTTCCCCACCCAAATGAGACATTGTCTATCAGATGCAATGGTTTTCCGTATTGGGACCATGATTTCGGTCCTAACTTGTTCACCGGTCCTCAGATGGAAGGTACCTTTCCTTGTTGATGTCTCAAGAAGAGTAGAAATACAAGAACACACACACACACACACGCACACACACACCCTAGTAAGTGTAGGTGAGTAAACATTGAGTTGTATGTTAAGAAAAGTGTCTTCCCCCCGTCCTCACTGTTGTATTCCCACCATTCATCCCAAACTGACACCCTGCAGTCCTTAAAGTCTCCCAGCTCTCCAAACAGGACCCGCTTTGACCGCCGCCTAATTACACACCGTTTGACTTCACTTTACCAGTCTGAAGGAGGCAAGGGGTACATGGGGGGCCGAGGGGGGCCCTGATATCCTTTCCATCAATGTCATGAGTGGCCCCCCCATGACACCAGATGAGATGTTTCAATGTCCTGGCTGGGCCTGACACTCCCAATTCCTATTTACCCTCAGGGGTAATGGCACCTTAGAGTGGGGAGGCATCATAAATGTACATCAAATAGAAAGGCACTCAAGAAAAACTCCAACTTTTTAAACTGTTGACAGAAAACATAATACAGCGTTAAATTTTAGAGGAAAAAATATTTCCCATATATTAGTCCAGGCCTGGGCATTCTACGGCCCGCGGGCCACAACCGGCCCTTTGTGCGTCCTTGTCCGGCCCGCGTGAGGCCAATCATAAATTACAAAATACATTTTAAAAAGTATCTATGTCGAGTGTGCAATACAACGGTGCAGCTTTTGTTTTATGACGGAGAGTTTGTTAAGGAGTGCTTATTGGACTCTGTTGCGCTGATATGCCCGGAGAAGAGGGGCGCGTTTGAGAACGTGTCACTCTCCCGACGCACTGTAACGAGGCGGGTTGAGACCATCGCTGGAAACTTGGAGCTTCAGCTGAAGAACAGAACAGCCGACTTTGACTTGTTTTTCGCTGGCTTTGGATGAGAGCTGCGATGTACGTGACACCGCCCAGCTGCTCATCTTCTTACGTGGGATAACTGCAGACTTTCAAATCACGGAGGAGCTGGCAGCCATGCAGTCAATCAAAGAGACAACCACAGGTAATGACTTGTTCACATAGGTAAATGCGTGTTTGGACATGTTAGGACTGAAATGGGACAAGCTGGCAGGTGTGACAACAGATGGTTGTCCAAATCTGACGGGGAAAAATGTTGGACTTTTAAAGAGGATGCAGGATAAAGTGACAGAAATTGACATTTTTGCATTGTATTACACATCAGGAAGTGTTGTGTAAGACAGTGTTAAAAATAAAACCATCAAAAGCAATCTGCTTTTGTATAAAGTTAAGTTAGGTTAAATTAAATTATTATTATTATTATTATTTATCTTACGGTATACAAAAATTATTTGAGCAAAATTTAATTGAAATATTGTCGGTGTGGCCCTCCAGCAGTGCTCGGGTTGCTCATGCGGCCCCCGGTAAAAATGAATTGCCCACCCCTGTATTAGTCGCACTGGACTATAAGTCGCAGATATATATTTTGTGAAATGAGTTATTTGCCCAGAAAGTTTGTGTAAATGTTTATTTACATAACTTAATTGTTTCCAAACAGTGTCTGTAACATCAAACAAAACAGAAGTCATAATCATGGACCTAATAGCTAGCTCTCCAATCAGCTAAACAGACTCCACGGCGATGTTATGGTGAATTTACTGAGGAATTTGTGAAACCGGAACAATAAAAAAAGGATGCAGTTGTAAGTTACTAATACCAACACAGACACTCGTAAACGTGTTAGCATACTGGCTAACGCGAACAATGTTCGTTTTGATTACATTACGATAGCACGTTTACAAATATGCATGAAAACACTCCTACAGACATCACACATGGCACGGTTTAACAAGTAAAGATTTGTTTTAGTTATATTGTAAAACTTATAAACATTGCTTGGCGTGATAAATGAAAAATCCATACAAGTAGAAACGCTATGAAGGACTGGAAGATAGAACGGCGCTTGTACATCCGGTTTAAAGCACCAAACAGAAGGAAATACTGTAATCGTTCACCCCTTAGCACATGCAGTGAGCGAACTCGTCCAAAAGATCGCACCATAGCACAAACAATACCTTACTTTTCCAGTATCTTTGCTTGTGTTCTGTGAAAGCTATTTGCATTATGGCCGTTAGCGGAAAAAAAATCCATAAATTAGCTGCACCGTTTTAAAAAGCCGCAGGGTTCAAAGCGTCGGAAAAAATGTACCTTAAAATACGGAATTTACGGTAAATATGGTGACGTATTTGTGCTTGTTTGCTAAGCCACTTTTTAGTTGACTTAGGATGATGTGAAATCAGGAAAGCAGCATTTTTGAACGTGTTTCATCGTGATTCAAACAGGAAAGGGACAACATTTGTATTTCTAAACATTTTGTTAAGAAGGAAACAATGGAAACATTGACAATATGGCATATCTGTCACCCCCCTCTTTTCCCTGGAAAACTCCTGTATTTTTAGATTTTTTTTCCCCCCGCCGTCCATCTGTTATTGTATTTTTGCTCTCATTTCAACTTGTATTTTTATTTAAAATCAAAAATCCTCTACAGTATGTTGGGCAGTCGCGAAAAAGTCAGCTGAAAAAGGGACACGATTGACTAGTTTTAAATGATTGAGAAGTGTATTGACATCTTAAAGAATTGAATCCATGTAATGCTTTAAAAAGGGCAAATGGATGGCACAAAAAGCCAAAAGGCTTGTTTCTATTGTGGGCCATTACATATTCATCACATTTGATACATTCAATAATAAAAGATATATAACATTTATATAAAATATATGTTAAAAAAAATTATAAATTATGTACATATACACAGTATACATGTCAGGTGATTTGAAAAACTATATATACAAAAAATGGAGGGGGGAGGGGAGGGGGGGGGGGCTATACACTATGTACATGACTATGCACATGTTGACTCCAAGAGTGTGCAAAACAGAATGAGAAAATATATATACACTATAACACATATAAATATATATACACTATAACCACATATAAATATATACACTATAACCACATATAAATATATATACACTATAACCACATATAAATATATATGACCACATATACATATATATACACTATAACCACATATACATATATATACACTATAACCACATATAAATATATCTAACCATGTATAAATATATATACACTATAACCACATATAAATATGTATAAACCACATATAAATATATATACACTATAACCACATATAAATATATATACACTATAACCACATATAAATGTATATATACACTATAACCACATATAAATATATATAACCACATATAAATATATATAAACCACATATAAATATATATAACCACATATAAATATATATAAACCACATATAAATATATATACACTACAACCACATATAAATATATATACACTATAACCACATATAAATATATATACACTATAACCACATATAAATATATATACACTATAACCACATATAAATATATACACACTATAACCACATATAAATATATATACACTATAACCACATATAAATATATATACACTATAACCACATATAAATATATATACACTATAACCACATATAAATATATATACACTATAACCACATATAAATATATATACACTATAACCATATATAAATATATATACACTATAACCACATATAAACCTGTTGGATGCTTGGAAGAGTTGCTGGGGATCAATTTAGGTTCAGATCAGGTAGAGGTTGAGCTAAGCCATGATTTTATGGCAGTTTTAAAATTTAGTAGGGAAGTTCAAATTTTAAGGACTGTTGGTAGTGCATTCCACTGTGTGGTGGCAACATAGTAAAATGTATTTTTTCCCATGAGAGTCTCAAATTTGGGGGGGACGAGGTATCATGTAACATATAAATGTTTGTCGAAATTATTATGCTCCAGGCAAAAAAATGTTCTACATAAATGTCGATAAATGAAAGTAAGGCCTACATTTTCTAATTGGCTTAATGGTTTACAATTATCAATCAGATCTTGGAGGATGATTAAAGGCCTACTGAAACCCACTACTACCGACCACGCAGTCTGATAGTTTATATATCAATGATGAAATCTTAACATTATAACACATGCCAATACGGCCGGGTTAACTTATAAAGTGACATTTTAAATTTGCCGCTAAACTTCCGGTTCGAAACGCCTCTGAGGATGACGTATGCGTGTGACGTAGCCCGGCGAACACGGGTATGCCTTCCACATTGAAGCCGATACGAAAAAGCTCTGTTTTCATTTCATAATTCCACAGTATTCTGGACATCTGTGTTCGTGAATCTGTTTCAATCATGTTCATTGCATTATGGAGAAGGAAGCCGAGCAAGCAAAGAAGAAAGTTGTCGGTGCGAAATGGACGTATTTTTCGAACGTAGTCAGCCACAACAGTACACAGCCGGCGCTTCTTTGTTTACATTCCCGGAAGATGCAGTCAAGATGGAAGAACTCGGATAACAGAGACTCTAACCAGGAGGACTTTTGATTTGGATACACAGACGCCTGTAGAGAACTGGGACAACACAGACTCTTACCAGGATTACTTTGATTTGGATGACAAAGACGCAGACGTGCTACTGTGAGTATGCAGCTTTGGCTTTTTTTTGCGTATGTACGTAACTTTTTAAAAATATATAAGCTTTATGAACCTTGGGTTAGGTGAACGGTCTTTTGGGCTGAGTGATTGTGTGTGTTGATCATGTGTTTGAATTGTATTGGCGTGTTCTATGGAGCTAGGAGCTAGCAGAGGAGCTAGGAGCTAGCATAACACGTACCGTACCGTACGTGCGCGTCACGTACGTAACTTTTTAAAAATATATAAGCTTTATGAACCTTGGGTTAGGTGAACGGTCTTTTGGGCTGAGTGATTGTGTGTGTTGATCGGGTGTTTGAATTGTATTGGCGTGTTCTATGGAGCTAGGAGCTAGCAGAGGAGCTAGGAGCTAGCATAACAAACACGCAGGTGTTATTATGCAGGATTAATTTGTGGCATATTAAATATAAGCCTGGTTGTGTTGTGGCTAATAGAGTATATATATGTCTTGTGTTTATTTACTGTTGTAGTCATTCCCAGCTGAATATCAGGTACCGTGAGTATGCAGCCTTGGCTGCTAAACATTCGATAACTTGACCGTATGTGCGCGTCACGTACGTAACTTTTTAAAAATATATAAGCTTTATGAACCTTGGGTTAGGTAAACGGTCTTTTGGGCTGAGTGATTGTGTGTGTTGATCAGGTGTTTGAATTGTATTGGCGTGTTCTATGGAGCTAGGAGCTAGCAGAGGAGCTCGGAGCTAGCATAACAAACACGCAGGTGTTTTTATGCAGGATTAATTTGTGGCATATTAAATATAAGCCTGGTTGTGTTGTGGCTAATAGAGTATATATATGTCTTGTGTTTATTTACTGTTGTAGTCATTCCCAGCTGAATATCAGGTCACCCCCGGCTCTCACAGCATCTTCCCTATCTGAATAGCTTCAACTCCCCACTAGTCCTTCACTTGCACTTTACTCATCCACAAATCTTTCATCCTCGCTCAAATTAATGGGGAAATTGTCGCTTTCTCGGTCCGAATCTCTCTCACTTCATGCGGCCATCATTGTAAACAATAGGGAACTTTGCGTATATGTTCAACTGACTACGTCACGCTACTTCCGGTAGGTGCAAGCCTTTTTTTTATCAGATACCAAAAGTTGCAATCTTTATCGTCGTTGTTCTATACTAAATCCATTCAGCAAAAATATGGCAATATCGCGAAATGATCAAGTATGACACATAGAATAGATCTGCTATCCCCGTTTAAATAAAAAAAATTCATTTCAGTAGGCCTTTAAGAGTACAAAAGCCCTTAAATTGATATATTTGCTAAAACATTTAAAGTGATTTAGGTAACCCTTTTTATCTATTTTTTTCTTATTTGTTATTATTATAATTTTTTAATATTTAAACTCTATCTGTATTTCCTTTTGTTTTCTTTCCTTGACATGTTTTGCTGACGTCACGACCCCGCCCCCACCTCAGGAAAGCAGCGTGAACAAACATGTTGACATACGCGAAATCCAATCATATTTAATGTCATCTTGTCGGTGGGTGGGACAAATAAGGAATATATCCAATCACAGCTCTTTGATAACGTCAAACTTGAGGAGGGGGCGGGGACTGCAGCGACGTAGAGCCAATCAGATACTTTCCCTTGTCTGATGAGGAAGTTGAAATTCTCCAGCAGCGCCAAAACAAAAAAGGGTGGATTTGTTACGCGCATAAAGACGCCACCTTTCATTTAGTTTTGACGCCGTCAGCCGGCAAGTCATGGTGACATCTACATACTGTAAGTGAGCTACTGTGTGTTGTATTTGCCGCTTCTACCGCACTCATGGACTAATGATGATGAAGGCATGCTTCTTCAACACACACAATTCATACCCTAAAATAAAAACATATTTGGAAGTTTCTCTTTCTAAGGCCCCGTTTACACTTAGCCGGCTAAAGTTATCCAGGGTAAATCCCACCTAACCGTATCCGTGTCCACACACACACAATGGTCGTTTAAACCCTCCGTCAGCCGGCGCAACGCGACCTAGTACGCATGCGCGGAAAATGCACACGTCACAGTCACCTCCAGTGTTGCTTTGTGTGCAAGTTGTTAAATGTAACTTATCTGAACAATATCCAGTGTTGTGGTATTTCAATGAACTGGAATCCAGTGTGCTGTGGGGCCCTATTGTAGTGAGTCACACCTGAGACTTCATAAATTAATCAAATCTTTATTAGACACGTAAACAATGTGATAAATAACATTTAACAACAATCAAACTAGGGATGTAGATATCTGGCTTTTTGACTACGTTTAATCAATGTTGGGTTCTGATGTCGAAATTTGGTCATTTTCCAACCAATATTCTACAACACAAATACAACATTGAAATAGGGCTGCAACAAATAATCGATTAAAATCGATTATAAAAATAGTTGCCGATTAATTTAGTCATCAATTCGTTGGATCTATGCTATGCGCATGCGCAGAGGCTTTTTTTAAATTATTTTTTAATTTTTTAATTTTTTATTTTTTTTAAATAAACCTTTATTTATAAACTGCAACATTTACAAACAGCTGAGAAATAATAATCAAAATAAGTATGGTGCCAGTATGCTGTTTTTTTTCCAATAAAATACTGGATAGGATAGAAATGTAGTTTGTCTCTTTTCAATCAATCAATCAATCAATGTTTATTTATATAGCCCTAAATCACAAGTGTCTCAAAGGGCTGCACAAGCCACAACGACATCCTCGGTACAGAGCCCACATAGGGGCAAGGAAAAACTCACCCCAGTGGGACGTCAATGTGAATGACTATGAGAAACCTTGGAGAGGACCGCATATGTGGGTAACCCCCCCGCCCCCCTCTTTTATCCAATTATTAATCGATTAATCGAAGTAATAATCGACAGATTAATCGATTATCAAATTAATCGTTAGTTGCAGCCCTACATTGAAACAACATGCTTTTTTGACGACGTTTAATCAATGTTAGGTTCTGACGTTGAATTTTGGTCATTTTCCAACCAATATTCTACAACACAAATACAACGTTGAAACAACATGCTTTTTGACAACATTTAATCAATGTTGGGATCTGACATTGAATTTTGGTCATTTTCCAACCAATATTCTACAACACAAATACAACGTTGAAACAACATGCTTTTTGATGACGTTTAATCAATGTTAGGTTCTGACGTTGATTTGACCGTTGAAATGTGGTCATTTCCCAACCAATATTCTACAACACAAATACAATGTTGAAACAAAATGCTTTTTGATTACATTTATTCACTGTCAGGTTGTGAAGTTGATTCGACCATTGATTTTTGGTCATTTTCCAAGCAATATTTTACAACACAAATACAACGTTGAAACTACGTGCTTTTTGACGTCGTTTAATCAATGTTGGGTTCTGACGTTGAATTTTGGTCATTTTCCAACCTATATTGTACAACACAAATACAACGTTGAAACAACGTGCTTTTTGACGACGTTTAATCAATGTTGGGTTCTGACGTTGAATTTTGGTCATTTTCCAACCTATATTGTACAACACAAATACAACGTTGAAACAACATGCTTTTTGACGACGTTTAATCAATGTTAGGTTCTGACGTTGAATTTTGGTCATTTTCCAACCAATATTCTACAACACAAATACAACGTTGAAACAACATGCTTTTTGACAACATTTAATCAATGTTAGGTTCTGACGTTGATTTGACCGTTGAAATGTGGTCATTTCCCAACCAATATTCTACAACACAAATACAATGTTGAAACAAAATGCTTTTTGATTACATTTATTCACTGTCAGGTTGTGAAGTTGATTCGACCATTGATTTTTGGTCATTTTCCAAGCAATATTTTACAACACAAATACAACGTTGAAACTACGTGCTTTTTGACGTCGTTTAATCAATGTTGGGTTCTGACGTTGAATTTTGGTCATTTTCCAACCTATATTGTACAACACAAATACAACGTTGAAACAACGTGCTTTTTGACGACGTTTAATCAATGTTGGGTTCTGACGTTGAATTTTGGTCATTTTCCAACCTATATTGTACAACACAAATACAACGTTGAAACAACATGCTTTTTGACGACGTTTAATCAATGTTGGGTTCTGACGTTGAATTTTGGTCATTTCCCAACCAATATTTTACAACACAAATACAACGTTGAAACAACATACTTTTTGACAACGTTTATTAAATGTTGGATTCTGACGTAGACTTGACCGTTGAAATGTGGTCATTTCCCAAACAATATTCTACAACACAAACAAAACATTTAAACAACATATTTTTTGACAACATTTATTCAATGTCAGGTTGTGACGTTGATTTGACCATGGAAATTTTGGTCATTTTCCAACCTATATTGTACAACACAAATACAACGTTGAAACAACATGCATTTTGACGACGTTTAATCAATGTTGGGTTCTGACGTTGAATTTTGGTCATTTCCCAACCAATATTCTACAACACAAACAAAACGTTGAAACAACATACTTTTTGACGACGTTTGATCAATGTTGGGTTCTGACGTTGATTTGACCATTGAAATGTGGTCATTTCCCAAACTATATTCTACAACACAAATACAACGTTGAAACAACATACTTTTTGATTACGTTTATTCGCTGTCAGGTTGTGAAGTTGATTTGACCATTGGATTTTGGTCATTTTCCAACCTATATTGTACAACACAAATACAATGTTGAAACAACATGCTTTTTGAGAAAGTTTAATCAATGTCGGGTTCTGACGTTGAATTTTGGTCATTTTCCAACCAATATTCTACAACACAAATACAAAGTTGAAACAACATACTTTTTGACGACGTTTAATAAATGTTGGGTTCTGACGTAGACTTGACCGTTGAAATGGGGTCATTTCCCAAACTATATTCTACAACACAAATACAACGTTGAAACAACATACTTTTTGATTACGTTTATTCGCTGTCAGGTTGTGAAGTTGATTTGACCATTGGATTTTGGTCATTTTCCAACCTATATTGTACAACACAAATACAATGTTGAAACAACATGCTTTTTGACAACGTTTAATCAATGTCGGGTTCTGACGTTGAATTTTGGTCATTTTCCAACCAATATTCTACAACACAAATACATAGTTGAAACAACATACCTTTTTGACGACGTTTAATCAATGTTGGGTTCTGACGTTGATTTGACCATTGAAATGTGGTCATTTCCCAAATTATATTCTACAACACAAATACAACGTTGAAACAACATACTTTTTGATTACGTTTATTCACTGTCAGGTGGTGAAGTTGATTTGACCATTGAATTTTGGTCATTTTCCAACCTATATTGTACAACACAAATACAATGTTGAAACAACATGCTTTTTGACAACGTTTAATCAATGTCGGGTTCTGACGTTGAATTTTGGTCATTTTCCAACCAATATTCTACAACACAAATACATAGTTGAAACAACATACCTTTTTGACGACGTTTAATCAATGTTGGGTTCTGACGTTGATTTGACCATTGAAATGTGGTCATTTCCCAAACTATATTCTACAACACAAATACAACGTTGAAACAACATACTTTTTGATTACGTTTATTCACTGTCAGGTTGTGAAGTTGATTTGACCATTGAATTTTGGTCATTTTCCAAGCAATATTTTACAACACAAATACAACGTTGAAACAACGTGCTTTTTGACGACGTTTAATCAATGTTGGGTTCTGACGTTGAATTTTGGTCATTTCCCAACCGATATTCTACAACACAAATACAACGATGAAACAACATGCTTTTTGACGACGTTTAATCAATATTGGGTTCTGACGTTGATTTGACCATTGAAATGTGGTCATTTCCCAAACTATATTCTACAACACAAATACAACGTTGAAACAACATACTTTTTGACGTTTATTAAATATTGGATTCTGACGTAGATTTGACCGTTGAAATGTGGTCATTTCCCAACCAATATTCTACAACACAAACAAAACGTTGAAACAACATATTTTTTGACAACATTTTTTCAATGTCAGGTTGTGACGTGGATTTGAC
Organism: Entelurus aequoreus; assembly: GCF_033978785.1. Lineage (NCBI taxonomy): Eukaryota > Metazoa > Chordata > Actinopteri > Syngnathiformes > Syngnathidae > Entelurus > Entelurus aequoreus. Next base: position 14,195,021 of record NC_084731.1, on the reverse strand, counting down.
CATTTAAATTTTGGTCATTTTCCAACCTATATTGTACAACACAAATACAACGTTGAAACAACATGCTTTTTGACGACGTTTAATCAATGTAGGGTTTTGACGTTGAATTTTGGTCATTTTCCAACCAACATTCTACAACACAAATACAACGTTGAAACAACATACTTTTTGACAACGTTTATTAAATGTTGGATTCTGACGTAGATTTGACCGTTGAAATTTGGTCATTTCCAACCAATATTCGACAACACAAACAAAACGTTGAAACAACATATTTTTTGACGACGTTTAATCAATGTTGGGTTCTGACGTTGATTTGACCATTGAATTTTGGTAATTTTCCAACCTATATTGTACAACACAAATACAACGTTGAAACAACATGCTTTTTGACGACGTTTAATAAATGTTGGGTTCTGACGTTGAATTTTGGTCATTTCCCAACCAATATTCTACAACACAAATACAAAGTTGAAACAACATACTTTTTGACGACGTTTAATCAATGTTGGGTTCTGACGTTGATTTGACCATTGAAATGTGGTAATTTCCCAAACTATATTCTACAACACAAATACAACGTTGAAACAACATACTTTTTGATTACGTTTATTCACTGTCAGGTTGTGAAGTTGATTTGACCATTGAATTTTGGTCATTTTCAAAGCAATATTTTACAACACAAATACAACGTTGAAACAACGTGCTTTTTGACGACGTTTAATCAATGTTGGGTTCTGACGTTGAATTTTGGTCATTTCCCAACCGATATTCTACAACACAAATACAACGATGAAACAACATGCTTTTTGACGACGTTTAATCAATATTGGGTTCTGACGTTGATTTGACCATTGAAATGTGGTCATTTCCCAAACTATATTCTACAACACAAATACAACGTTGAAACAACATACTTTTTGACAACGTTTATTAAATGTTGGATTCTGATGTAGATTTGACCGTTGAAATTTGGTAATTTCCCTACCAAAATTCTACAACACAAACAAAACGTTGAAACAACATACTTTTTGACAATGTTTAATCAATGTTGGGTTCTGACGTTGATTTGACCATTGAAATGTGGTCATTTCCCAAACTATATTCTACAACACAAATACAACGTGGAAACAACATGCTTTTTGACAACGTTTAATCAATGTTGGGTTCTGACGTTAATTTGACCATTGAAATGTGGTCATTTCCTAATCAATATTCTACAACACAAATACAACGTTGAAACAACATGCTTTTTGACAACGTTTACTCAATGTCAGGTTGTGACGTTGATTTGGTCATTTCTCAACCAACAACGTGGATCCAACGTTGGACGTCAACGTTGTCTTAATGTACAAATACAACTATTTTGCAAGGTTGTTTCCAAGTCAGTTTTAAAAAAACATATATATATATACATATAATCAACATTGTATCAGTGTTTTGTGCCTGCTGGGTTGTATCTCTTGAGGTAAAAAAAAGAGGTGGATAACTTTGGAGGAACGTAGAAGAACGCTACTGCCCTCCTCCCACCGTGCTCACAGAAGCGCAGAGACGGACACCCAGCGGGGGTCTTCATCATCCATCTTCCTGTCTGCAGCGTAACCTCCAGGCACCTGTCTCCCCCTCTCGGTCGCTCTTCCGTCCATCTTTTCTCCCCTTGCATCATCTACGCTGCTCCTCTCTTTCATCCTTTATTGCGCTCTGTCTGGCGGGCCGTCCCTCCCTTTGTCGCCACCCTCTGTGTGTTGCTTAAGAGCACGCTGGATGGACAAATTGACAATGGCGCCGCCGCTCGGTCTGGCGTCGGGGCCTTTTCTCATAGCAGCGTCAAGCCTGGAATGTTCCGTGCTTCCTTGCATACTTTCACATGACGCCAAGGAAACTGGAATGGTTTCAATGCAAAGCATTTCTCCATTTACTGCGTGCTCCTTTTGTCATGGTACTGTCCATTGATGGCCTTTGTTATTGTGATGAAGCTCCCTCACTTTGTCAGCAGGTCATAAAGTCCATTTACTCACAATACCTTGACTAATAAATGGCCTAATGAAGATGCATTTGACAGTAGTGACATATGCTGTACTGAAAAAAGTGCAACAATAATCTCTCTGTTTGATGGAGTTAGTCAGAAAGGTCATCATTTAACAATGTGTTTATTATTGTAGTGTAGAACTGCTTTTGTGATGCAAAACAACAACAATATCAACGTTGTGTTAGTTCCTCTAATCTTAACCTATCATTACTGGTTAATTATAGGTCATTATTTATCCTTTTTTCTGGTTTGTGCTTACCTTAGTTCTTGGTGTCAATTGTGTTTGCTTACTTCACACCTACTGTGGCAGAGAAAGGTCACAACACAACAACTTTCAGCCACAATAAATGCAAACGCAAAGACACAACAACAACTTAAAGCGACCCAGTGGACCAGTAATTTATATTGATCACAACCGCTTACTTTCACTTACTTTCCCAACTTTGTTCTTTAAAACTTATTCAACTTTCCGCCTCAGATTTGTGTGTGTTGCTTAATGGTGTTGTGTTGTGGCTTTATGTTGTCGTGTTGTGGCATTTCAGTTAGTAGTGGCTTTTTGCAATTGCGGCTGAAAGTTGTTGTGTTGTGGATCTATGTTATGTTATTGTGTTGTGGCTTTATGTTGTTGTGTTGTGGCTTCACATTGTTGTGTTGTGGCTTTATGTTGTAGTGTTGCAGTTTTATTTTGTTGTGTTGTAGCTAAGGCTGAAACGACGCGTCGACGTAGTCGACGTCATCGGTCACGTAAATACGTCGACGCCGTTTTTGTGCGTCGACGCGTCGCATATTTACGTCACACTACCGTCATGGCAAAGCAGACGATCAAAGCAGACGATGCGAGCGGTGCGAGCGAGGGGGGAAAAGCATGCCAAAAGTGGTCAAAAGTGTGGGAGTATTTCAATGAACGGCCTAATAATGTTGTTGTATGCACACTGTGTCGAGCGGAAATGGCCTATCATAGCAGCACAACGGCTATGAACGAACATTTGAAAAGAAAACCATCAACTAGTCAATCGTCCGCGCGAGCATACGTTGTCATCATTACACAAAAACATGAATGTGTCATTTGTATCTGCTAGGGGTGTAACGGTACGTGTTTTGTATTGAACCGTTTCGGTACGGGGCTTTCGGTTCGGTACGGGGGTGTACCGAACGAGTTTCTAAGCTAAAGTGTTAACAAGCTGCTTTGCTCCGTCTGCCTCTGTCTCAGCACGCAGCATTGTCCCACCCACACAACCATCTGATTGGTACACACAAAGCATTATCAGCCAATCAGCAGTGCGTATTCAGAGCGCATGTAGTCAGCGCTTCAGCGTCAAGCAGATAGGTGTTTAGCAGGTGAGCATCAGGCAGCGGACTCTCCCCAAATAATAATAAACACCTCCCAGTCAACTACTAGTAACATCACTATGAGCCCGTTGACCTTCTAGAAATATAAACTGCAGCTCAGCTCACTCGCAGTCCTGGCTTGAAGTGAAGGCTAATTACCTCTCAGTTCCAGCCACATCGACCCCTTTTGAGCGCCTATTTTCAGCTGCTGGGAATATTGTAAACAAGAAAAGAACCAGAGCATGTACACATGCTAACCTTTCTTCATTACAACTGTTAGTCACTCACTGGAATGAGTAGAATTGGTTATTGTGTACTGTGTTGGACTGGATGTTTATTTTGCACATTTTAAAAGCAATACTTAATGTTTACCGTGCTCCAGAATATTTAGATAGGCACTTTTTTGTATTGGATGTTTATCTTTATTTTTGCACATTTTAGCAAATAAGCAATACTTTCACTTTTGTTGAAATGTTTACACTGTTGTTACAGAATATTTCGTTTTGCACTTTCTTGTATTGGATGTTTATCTTTATTTTTGCACATTTTAAAGCAAAATAAGCAATACTTTTACTTTTGAAATGCTTATACTATTGCAGAATATTAAGATTTGCACTGGATGTTGACTTTTATATTTGCACATTAAAAAGCAAATAAGCTACTTTTAATTTTGTTAAATGTTAAAAGTTTTAAATGTTTACATTGTTACAGAATATTTAGTCATGTTGTTGTCAATGTTGACTGAGTGGCCATACTTCTTTTTTTTTAAATAAAAGCCATGCCTTTTGAAAAAACGGGCCTACATTAATTTTTTCATCTTCATTTTGAATAAAAAAATAATCGGTAAAAGGAAAAATAATCTATAGATTAACCGATTAATCGAAAAAAATAATCTATAGATTAATCGATAGAAAAATAATCGTTAGCTGCAGCCTTAGTTGTAGCTTTATTATGTTGTGTTGTGGCTTTATGTTGTTATGCTGTTGCTTTATGCAGTGTTTCCCACACATTCATTTATTTGTGGCGGCCCGCCACGAAAGAATTACGTCCGCCACAAATTGATTTTTTTATTTTTTTATTTTTTAAATGTTTTCTTTTTTTTTGTCCTGTCCAGCTTCTCAGGCAAATCATATAGTTGATGTAGATGCCCATATAGGCTGTTCAGATTTACTTTACAAAAGAGAAGTGTAGGATACTTCTCTTGTTCCCTTATTTGTATTTGACCACTACTGTTTTCTGTTTATTTGTTACTGACTGTGGCAGGACACCTCTGCCTCTGTTTCACTTTATGTTGCTGGTAAATAATATGGTTGTAGTAGTAGGCTAAAGTTAAATTATTTAGTATGCACTAATTAAAGGGGCAGAGCTTTAAGAGACATTTTAGCTTTTATATTTTATAAGATATATTTTTTGTAGGAACCACAATTAATAAATATATTTCAGTGAATAACTTATTGTTCAAATCTGTATATAAATATGTACATAAAGTGTTGTAATTCTATTGTAAAATGGATGGATGGATGGATGGATGTTTAAAACAAAACTGATATTATTAATTAGTAAGTATAGAGAAAATCATATCATTGTAGTAAATTATGCAAATTACTCGATGATGTCATGGTGATCACGCCCATAGCTACGCCCCCACCGCCACAGGTATCTTGGCAGTTTATGGGAAACACTGTTTATGTTGTCGTGTTGTTGTTTTATATTGACGTATAGTGGCTTTAAGTTGTTGTGTTGTGGCTTTGTATTGTTGTGTTGTAGCTTAAAGTTATTTTGGGGTCCTTATACACACACCATATTAATACCCATATGTTGAAGCACAGTACGTCTGACTATGGTCGTTGTAATGCTCCGACATTCCATCAAGCGCTGCGGCTTCGTAGCTTACCAAAGTCTTATTTAAACATTTTGACAGATTTTGGAGCGCTGTGTGTAATGTTCTATATTATTAATAAAACATCAATGTTTTGGTGTTGCTTGCTTACCGGTACTTGCTGGCGTCATTTATTGAACAGGCGTTAACTTGCAGTTCACACGTATCCCTTATGTGTGATTGCCATCTACTGGTCACAGACACCAAATACAATTCCTTGCTGAAGTTGAACTGAAATCCTGGAATTTTTTTTTAGAATTGATTTTAGTAGAGCACACAATTCACAAACAGGCTGAATATTTTTAAGTTGGAACAGTTTGAATCAGATGGAAAAATGTGGGAGTTGTGGAACTTTGAAGAATGTCCCATTCATTTCAATGGGAATTTCCCCCAAAAATGGGAATTTTGGGAAAAGCGGGAACTATTGAAAATGGTAAAAAACTTGAATGTTGTGAATGAGTTGAAATGGTTGGTGTTGGAATTGTTTAAATCGGGAAGAAATGTTGAAATAGTAACATGTTGATTTGAGAAATGGCATTACGGAATTTCGGGAAAACCGGGAATTTTTCCAGTTAAAAAAAAAAAAAACTTATTTTTTTGTCCTAATTAAGTGGAATGTTTTGATGGTAGAACGGTTGAAATGCGTTGAAAAATGTGGAAGGAGTCGTCGCCAGAAAAAAGGGTGGAAATAGGGCTCTGGAAAACCAGGAATCCTGGAAAATCCTGGAATTTTTTTGAACTTGGAAAAAGAATAGTTTGAATTTCCAGGATGGTGAAATGTGTTTGAATCGGTTGAAAAGTGTGGAAATGGTGGAAGCTTGAAAAATGGCCAATATATTTTGAATGGGAAAAATGTCCCGGAAAACCTGGAATTCTGGGAAATCTGGGAATTTTTTGAATTTTTTCATCGGAAAGCCCGCGATTCCCGAATAGGCTGAACAGTTTGAAGTTGGAACAGTTTAGGCAAGCTGAAGACATTCTGTAGTGTACAGGACACATGGCATGAAGAAGATTGATTGACAACGGTCTACAGTCTCTTAGCCAATCAGGACACAGAACACAATGCGCATTCATACGCTGTAATAAAAACAGATGTAAATAAATGACACACACAAAAAAAATGTGTGCAATAGCGAGGCCGTGTAAAGTGAAGCGTGTTGTAGCGAGGGAACACTGCACTGGAATGTTGGCCGACAAAACCAAAGCACAATCACTAACTGAGCTGGTTAACTGCAATCTGCCTCAGGCTCCCTCGGCTATTGTCGTCCTCCTTTCAGCCTTTGTCTGCCACTTCAACAATTTGTGTTTTTTGGGGGGCGACGGCCTTACAATTGCAAAGGAGACCTTTCTTCTGGATAAAGACCAAAGCCAGCAGGCTCTTCTGAATGACAATACACTGAGGAATCAGTTGGTATTTACTGCTGAAAAGGTGGAGTTTATTAAGCCAAGAGGCCGATTGTTGTCGTGTTTGCCTTTGCTAATTGGCTAGAAGGCAGTAAGATGTAGATACAAATCAGAGGGAAAGCAATGATCACAGGAAAGGGAGGCTGGGGGGGAGAAGTAAATCTGGAGATTAACAAAATGCACGCTCGGTTGGCATTGTGAGGGCAGTAAGATTATAAAAACATGCGGTCTGACATTGTTTATTCAGAATGTGATTATATTGTGCGTTTTCCCACAAGTTGATTGAGGTTGTGTACGGTCATAAGATGGCAACAACACATACTAACCACCAGTCAAAATTAACATCTTCCCTCCAGAGATGATCGGTTTGAGACATGAAGGATGGTAAACAAGCGCCCAAGTGTTCCGGTTGCGTCTCGCCACGGGTTCTCGTCTGCTTGGTAATCAGGACAAGCTGAGGCACGACTTCCCGCCGCAGAGGACGAAGACCAGGAAACGTTTCTGCTGGCCGAGCAGAAAAGTCGCCATCCCTGTGATGTTCTGTGAGCTCAACCACAGGAACTAAGTCAGGTGCCCCCCAAAAACAGAGAGACTACTCATCTACTTTTAGGTCATACGAAGCACAAATTGAGTGTTCCACAGAAAGAGAGACGGGAGTAAGGGGGTTGGTGGTTGACATGACATTTTAAAGGCCAGAAGATCTCAAATAGTCATGCTTGAAACTAGTATTCACAGTGAATTTCCGGCCACAGTGCCATGCCTAAGTCCCCTTGATTATTTTCTGGTTCAGGGCTTGCTGCATTTCAAAGGCTTTCAGCCTGCCTACGTCTGCCATTGGGCCTCGTTAAGGGGCCTATATTTCAGCGGGGAAACACAGAAAAAAAAGCCTGAAGCTAAATTAGAAGTGACTATCAATCACACAGACTTCTCATTCTTCCACAGGGGTGTGGCGCGGGCCGAGTGGGCTGATATTTGGCCATGTGTTGGTTATAAAAGGTGGAATTTAGAGTGAGGCATGGGAAAGTCTATGGCCTGGGAGCTTCAAGACGTGACTAAAGCCTCTGTCCTGTGTGAAGAGGTTTTTGTGGAAACACACCATCATCCTTTGCCATGCATAAAACACAGCGGAAGATGATGTTTGACTTACATTTACATCATTTTACAGTTATATATTTTTTAAAATGTGAGGAGACATTACTGCTGACACTGCTCTGAAATGTAGATCAGGAGCTGTCATGAAAGTGTCCTGTGTGCATGTTGAGCTTCTCAGTGCTTTTGAAAGAAATGTACAGTATTTTCCGTATCGGTATATGAGCTGCACTAAATTTGAGAAAGAACAAATCCATATATTAGCCACACCGGACTATAAGCTGCAGATATTTATGTTGTGAAAATAGTTTTTCACACAGAAATATCTTGTAAATGTTTATTTAAATACCTTAATTGTTTCCAAACAGTGTCTGTAACACGGCAGTAAAACAGGTGATCAAACAAAACAGAAATCATGGTCATGGACCCCCTAGCTGCGGAAGCTAGCTCTCCAATCAGCTAAAGAGACTCAATACCTCCACGTTGACCTTTTGGTGAATTTACTGAGGAATTAGTGAAAACTGTAACAATACACATTGTAAGTTATAAATACTAACACAGACACTCTAAAACGTGTTAGCATATTAGCTAATGCTAACAGCGCATTACATTACGACACCCCTACAGACGCCACACACGGGATGGTTTAGTTGGTAAAAATGGTTTTAGTTGTAGTGTAAAATTTACAAACATTGCTTGGAGCGATGAATGAAAAATCTATGCAAGTAGAAACGCTATGGCTGTGACTAGAAGACGGAACGGCACTTCTACTTCTGGTTCAAATCTTTAAAGAGCAGGACTCCACATTCACCCAGCAGCACTTTCAATGAGCGAACTTGTCCAAAAAGATGGCACATTAGCACAAGCAATAACCTTTAAGTGTCTTTGCATGTGTTTAATGAAAACTATGTGCATCATGGCTGTCAGTGAAGAAAAATCCATAAATTCGACGCAGGGTTCAAAGCGCAGGAGAAAAGTTGGAGCTTATAGTCCGGAATTTGCGGTCATTTGTTTTAAAGTAGCAGTAATGGAAAAACAAGGTGCCTCTATCTTGAAGCTATTATCATATCAGTGTTTCCCATAAACTGCCAAGATACCTGTGGCGGTGGGGGCGTGGCTATGGGCGTGGTCAACATGACATCATCGAGTAATTTGCATAATTGACTACAATAATATGATTTTCTCTAAAAAGGCTCAAAAAATTTATACTTACTAATTAATAATAACAGTTTTGTTTTAAACGTCCATCCATTCATCCATTTTACAATATAATTACAACACTTTATGTACATATTTATATACAGATTTGAACAATAAGTTATTCACTGAAATATATTTATTAATTGTGGTTCTTACAAAAAATATATCTTATAAAATATAAAAGCTAAAATGTCTCTTAAAGCTCTGCCCCTTTAATTAGTGCATACTAAATAATTTAACTTTAGCCTACTACTACAACCATATTATTTACCAGCAACATAAAGTGAAACAGAGGCAGAGGTGTCTTGCCACAGTCAGTAACAAATAAACAGAAAACAGTAGTGGTCAAATACAAATAAGGCAACAAAAGAAGTATCCTACACTTCTCTTTTGTAAAGTAAATTTGAACAGCCTATATGGGCATCTACATCAACTATATGATTTGCCTGAGAAGCTGGACAGGACAAAAAATATATATATTTTTTTTTTTAATTTGTGGCGGACGTAATTCTTTCGTGGCGGGCCGCCACAAATAAATGAATGTGTGGGAAACACTGCATATATATCTGATGTATGACCCCTAATGACTTACAAAGTTTGCGAATAAATAGATATGATCAAAATAGTATCAATCTCACGGAGATTCCCGAGCCATTTTGAGAGATAATGAGGAAGCCAGACACTTGGTCGCGTGACGTAGAGGTAGGAACCGCAGATCCCTTCCCCATCAACAACAATGCTAGTCAAGCAGACTTTGTGAGAGCCAACAACAATTACTTTGGGGAAAATTATGATCTAGAACCTTATATTGTTGATCCTGAATGAGCTTCAACTTTTGGAAGCTCTGCTAAACAAATTGTAGACTACAAAGAAGTGTGTTAAATGTAGATTAGAATCAGAATATGAGCCCTTTAGAGTGTCATCCTTATTCATGATGCAAGACAAACATCTATGTAACATTAATTGTAAAACTGTGGTTTAACAGTCAAAGGCACCATATAATAATTGCTTGTTGTATCCAACCAGATGAAACAATTGTTATTACTATTTTGTAATGTGTGTGAAAGTGCAACTGTCATGTCTGGAAGAAAAAATCTGGCCAGTTGGCTAAACAGTTGAAGGACAAGAAAATACAAGTAATGAAATAGTTTGTTGCTGTTCTTCACACAGTTTTCTCCTCCTAATAGTACATGGCTCATATTAAAATGGAACAAACCCTCTTCCAAGGTTGTATTATTGTAATTATATGTACTTGAGTTTTTGGCATCAAAGCCATTTCCTCTTCAAATCCTGCATGTACTTTTCCTTAAATTACGATCACTTTGTTTTTAGGCCCCTCACACCCCCTTGACCTTCTCCAATTGCATTCTTTTAGCAGCATGAGACAGTCGGACTCAGGGGACTGGATTTTCATGTCATGCTGTCACAAGATGAGATACTTTCTCAATATTTCTTATGATCTCAGTCATATTTTTGAACTTCTTTTTGTCTTGGCCCGATAATGAATAAGTCATGTTTCTTGCAAAGCGCTAGCCTTGACCAGAACACCAGGAAGCGAGTGTAATTAACCACACAGACACACATTAGTGTGTTTCATTTAAGTGTGTACTTTTCTATGCTGTAGAGTGTCGACATACCCAAGGATGCACAAGAGTAGACTTTAATCAAGACCATACAATAAAAAGTGTTATTTTCAAGGGAAAGAAGAAGTTATTTGGATACACCATAGGGGGAACACGTGGTTGGTTATCACAGGGCTTAGTTATATCTTGCCACTGGAGGGCGCTGTCTCTCGAATTGTTGTAAGGAAATGTACAGTATTAGGATCAGACCTGGGCAGCGCGGCGTGACAGGGGTTAGTGCTGGTGCCTCACAATAACAATGTCCTGGGTTCGGTCCCCGGACTCGGAGTCTTTCTGTGTGGAGTTTGCATATTAGGTAGGTAGGTAGGTAGGTAGGTCTTTATTGTCATTGCACAAGTACAACGAAAGTTTAGCACAAACCCGTTCAAGATTAGACAAACAAACGGTGTACAGGGTTACATAACAGGAACGCTGATGGGTCGCCACACGGCGCCCCGTAAAAGATGGGAAAAAGGTCAACGCTGGGGAAGGATGAGTAAAAAAATACAATCTAGACTGAGCTCCTAAGGGGGCCCAGTCAGGAGTAGGAAAAAAACTCCACAGCAAAGCACATATACATATTACAACATCTCGAGACTTGCAACAGCGGGGAGGGAGTGGGGGCCACGGTGGAAGGCTGCAGCTCTTCAGGCGCTGCCCATCCGTACATCACCCCTAAGTAGGGCTGGGCGATACAGTATATCGAATATACTCGATATATCGCGGGTTTGTATCCGTGTGATATAGAAAATTACTATATCGTGATATTCGAGTATACGTTCTCACGCAGTTGCTTTTAGCTGTGAGCATTACCTATCCTAACCTAACCTATCCCATAACCCCAGAGGGTCGTTGGGGCACCACAGATGATCTGTTGACCAGCTCTCTCCATCCCTCTCTGTCACTTTCTGTTTTGGAAATGACATGAATGTTTGCGCCACTGCTTAATAACTGTTTAATAAATACACTTTTGCTAAATTGACTTAGTTGTGATTTCCCTCTCTGCATGAAAGTTTAAAATGAGCATATGTTAATGCAGTATGAAGAAGAATGTTTTAATGTAGACGCATAGAATCATCATACTGCTGTGATTATATGCATCAAGTGTTCATTCAAGGCTAAGGCAAAATATCCAGATATATATCGTGCATCGTGACATGGCCTAAAAATATCGAGATATTAATAAAAGGCCATATCGCCCAGCCCTAGATACACATTTCAGGCAAACTTAGACTTAGACTTAGACAAACTTTGGCTTTCCGGATCAGTTTGTCAATCCGGTTTAAGTCCTTTTTACTGGTGCTGCTCCCCCAACAAACTACTGCAAAGTACAAGGCACTGGCCACAACAGACTGATAAAAGATTTCATTTTATTTTTGTTTTATTTTTGGAATTATTCATTTATTTTTAAATGTTGTTTTTTCTTTTTTATTGAAGCTTCAATTGAATGTAGGTAAGATTATTGACAGATGATACACAATTCTCACAACTAACCCCGTTCTACAGTACATTTACCAATGAATGAACTCTCTCAGTCACATGACACCCTTCGCCATGACATCTGTTCAGTGTTTCCCATAAACTGCCAAGATACCTGTGGCGGTGGGGGTGTGGCTATGGGTGTGGTCACCATGACATCACCGAGTAATTTGCATAATTTACTACAATGGTTTGATTTTCTCTAAAAAGGCTCAAAAAATGTATACTTACTAATTAATAATAACAGTTTTGTTTTAAACGTCCATCCATCCATCCATCCATCCATTTTACAATATAATTACAACACTTTATGTACATATTTATATACCGATTTGAACAATAAGTTATTCACTGAAATATATTTATTAATTGTGGTTCTTACAAAAAATATATCTTATAAAATATAAAAGCTAAAATGTCTCAAAGCTCTGCCCCTTCAATTAGTGCATACTAAATAATTTAACTTTAGCCTACTACTACAACCATATTATTTACCAGCAACATAAAGTGAAACAGAGGCAGAGGTGTCCTGCCACAGTCAGTAACAAATAAACAGAACACAGTAGTGGTGGTAGATAGACACAGAGCTTCATCAAACATCTGATCCACTGAACAAAGAGCTCCAAAAATCATGAGCTTTAGACTGCTATCAGTTTTACTCCCTACACTTAACCATGTGTTTCCTACTGCCTGCAGACTTTGCACCCTTTGTTATATACACATGTTGTGTTTCTAATATAAATACATTTAATAAAGTCAAATACAAATAAGGCAACAAGAGAAGTATCCTACACTTCTCTTTTGTAAAGTAAATCTGAACAGCCGATATGGGCATCTACATCAACTATATGATTTGCCTGAGAAGCTGGAGAGGACAAAAAAAAAATATTTTATTTTATTTTATTTTATTTTATTTTATTTTATTTTATTTTATTTTATTTATTTATTTATTTTTTTAATTTGTGGCGGACGTAATTCTTTCTTGGCGGGCCGCCATAAATAAATTAATGTGTGGGAAACCCTGCTGTTCACTGAGGATGAGGCAATGTGAGGACCTGCGACCCACCCAGGAAAGACTTCCATAGAGGTTCTTTTTTTCCGCCCTTTGAACGCCACAGTGTCAGTGTAAATACCATTTTCTGCATCAGATCTGTCAAGCCATAACTTTGCAAAGGTCAGTGCGAACAAATGTCGTCCGCTTGAGAGGTTGAAGCAACCTCATTTTCAATGACAGTTGGTGAGGTAACAAATTCTGACATGTGAATCATACTAAATCGTCCATTCCTTTTCTATACCGCGTAGGGTCACGGGTGAGCTGGTGTGTATCCCACCACACTTTTGGTGAGGGGCGGGGTAAACTCTGAACTAGGGTTGTACAGTATACCGGTATTAGTATAGTACCGCGATCCTAATGAATCATATTCAGTACTTTACCGCCTCTAAAAAGTACATTTATTACAAGTATCATATATACATGCTTTACTACACACCGCCGCACCCTGGACTCATTACATTGAATGTGTTACAACTGGTTGACCAACAATTATTTAGTCAATCATCTTGACTTTAAACACATGTGAATGACGGCATACTTAGTCAACAGCCATACATGTCACGCTAAGGGTGGCCGTATGAACAACGCCAACACTGTCATAAACATGTGCCATATAGTGAAACCACACTAAACAACAATGAAAAACACATTTTGGGAGAATATTTGAACCGTAACACAGCATAACACTACAGAACAAATTCCCAGAATTCCCTGCAGCACCAACTCTTCCAGGATGCTCAAATATAAACAAACGCCATTGGTGGCTCTACACCGAACATCCACTGTAATGATACCAAGTACAATAGCATATCTAGTCGATACTACTATGATTACATCGATATTTTTTAGCATCACAAAATGTTCTTTGTTTTTTTTAAAATTTATATTATGTTTATTAACTCAGGAAATACGTCCCTGGACACATGAGGACTTTGAATATGACCAATGTATGATCCTGTAACTACTTGGTATCGAATTGATACCCAAATGTGTGGTATCATCCAAAACTAATGTAAACCATCCAAACAACAGAAGAATAAATGATTATTACATTTCAACAATCTTTTGGATTGCCAGCTTTGCACAGACAAAGAAAAATAAAATTTCAGCACAATTGATAATAACTATAGCAACGGCCCTTAAGCATAATAGTTGTGTGATAATATATACATAATTATTCTAACACACACTTAGATTAAAAACAGTATAAAATAGATTTTACAGTGTAAAAACTAGTAATTCATGGCATAAAATTGACTTATTTTGGCGACATTCTGACAAGCAAACGAGCAAGTAAGCCACGCCCTCATCCTCTTCAGCTTCCACACACAAGCAAGAACAAGAAGCCTATGTTAGGTTTGTGTGCAAATTTTGTGATTTTTGATTAAATAAATGGTATATAAAAAATAAAAAAAAGATTTATAACACAGTTTAATGGACAAATGTATTTGATGGTTATATTATTGGTTTTACCCTGACAAGAACATACATGTGAAGTTTACTTTATGTTGCTGAATGAAGCTTCTTGAAATGGAACAGGAAGGCAATGCCCTTTTTACATAGTAGAATACATGTGTGTGTATAGGGTATGTGGGCTTGTATTAAGCCTCGGGGAGTTGAACGCCCCTGCCTTACATAGTTCCGGGTCACCCTTGGGCAAGGTGTAGCACCCGAATGCCCCCCCCATCAGGGTTACGATACCCCCCATGAACTACACTAAAAGAGGATGCGTTACCCGGCCCGGAGGAAGCCCGGGGCCCTCCTCCGGAGCTAGGCCCGGAGGTAGGGCTCGTCAGCGAGCGCCTGGTGGCCGGGCTTGCCACGGAGCCCGGCCGGGCACAGCCCGAAGAAGCTACGTGGACACACCATCTTCTCTGCCATGTGGGCCCACCACCCGCGGTCGGAACCAGTGGGGTCGGGTGCGCTGCCAAGTGGATGGCGGTGAAAGTGGAGGCTCCGGACGGACCAATTCGGGGCAGCAGAGGCTGACTTTCGGGACGTGGAACGTCTCTACGCTGGTGGGGAAGGAGCCTGAGCTGGTGCGAGAGGTGGAGCGCTACCGGTTTAATCTGGTGGGGCTTACCTCTACGCATAGCAAGGGCTCTGAAACCACACTCCTGGACAAGGGATGGACCTTGTTCACTTCTGGAGTTGCTCAGGGTGTGAGGGCACAGGCGGGTGTGGGGATACTCACGAGTCCCCGGCTGAGTGCCTGTACGTTGGAGTTCACCCCAGTGGACAAGAGGGTCGCCTCCCTTCGCCTTAGGGTTGGAGGGGGGAAAACTCTGACTGTTGTTTGTGCATACGCACCAAACAGGAGTTCAGAGTATTCAGCCTTCTTGGATACCTTGCATGGGGTCCTGTATGGGGCGCCGGCAGGGGATTCCATAGTCTTGCTGGGGGACTTCAACGCGCACGTGGGCAATGACAGTGATACTTGGACTGGCGTGATTGGGAGGAACGGTCTCCCTGATCTGAACCTGAGTGGTGGATTGTTATTGGACTTCTGTGCTAGTCACGGACTTGCGATAACAAACACCATGTTCAAGCATAAGGATGCTCATAGGTGTACCTGGTACCAGAGCACCCTAGGCCAAAGATCAATGATCGATTTTGTAATCGTATCAGCTGATCTGAGGCCGTATGTTTTGGACACTCGGGTGAAGAGAGGGGCTGAACTGTCAACTGATCACCATCTGGTGGTGAGTTGGGTTAGATGGCGGGGGAAACCTCTGGACAGACCTGGCAAACCCAAGCGTGTAGTGCGGGTGAACTGGGAACGTTTGGAGGAGTCCTCTGTCCGGAAGGACTTCAACTCCCACCTCCGGCGGGACTTCTCTGCCATCCCTGTGGAGGTTGGGGACATTGAACAGGAATGGGCAATGTTCAAAGCCTCTATTGCTAAAGCTGCAGATGCGAGCTGTGGCCAGAAGGTCTTAAGTGCCTCAAGGGGCGGTAACCCTCGAACACCCTGGTGGACAGTGGTGGTCAGGGAAGCCGTCCGACTGAAGAAGGAGTCCTACCGGGGTATGTTATCCCAGGGGACTCCGGAGGCAGTTGCAAGGTACCGACGGGCCCGAAGGGCAGCGGCCGTGGCTGTGGACGAGGCTAAGCAGAGGGTGTGGGAGCAGTTCGGGGAATCCATGGAGAAGGACTATCGGGCGGCACCAAAGCTGTTCTGGAAGACCATACGGCACCTCAGGAGGGGGAAGCAGGGAACCATCCAAGCTGTGTACGGCAAGGATGGGACTTTGCTGACTTCAAGTGAGGAAGTCATGGGGCGTTGGAAAGAGCACTTTGAGGAACTCCTGAACCCAAATACATCAGACACACCCTCCCTGATAGGAGCAGGGCCTGATGATGATGGGGGATCGACGTCGATCTCTCGGAGTGAAGTCACTGAGGTAGTTAGACAACTCCACAGTGGCAAAGCTCCGGGGGTTGACGAGATCCGTCCAGAAATGCTGAAGGCTCTGGGTGTTGATGGGCTGTCTTGGTTGATACGCCTTTTCAACATTGCGTGGAAGTCTGGGACAGTGCCGAGGGAGTGGCAGACTGGGGTGGTGGTTCCCCTTTTCAAAAAGGGGGACCAGAGGGTGTGTGCTAATTACAGGGGTATCACACTACTCAGCCTCCCTGGGAAAGTTTACGCCAAGGTACTGGAAAGGAGGGTCCGGCCGATAGTCGAACCTCAGATTCAAGAGGAGCAATGTGGATTCCGTCCTGGTCGTGGAACAACTGACCAACTCTTTACGCTTGCGGGAATCCTGGAGAGGGCCTGGGAGTATGCCTATCCAGTCTACATGTGTTTTGTGGATTTGGAGAAGGCGTATAACCGCGTCCCTCGGGAGATCTTGTGGGAGGTGCTGAGGGAGTACGGAGTGAGGGGAACCCTGCTGAGGGCCATCCAATCTCTGTACAACCAAAGCGAGAGTTGTGTCCGGGTGCTTGGATGTAAGTCGGATCCGTTTCCAGTGGGGGTTGGTCTCCGCCAGGGCTGCGCTCTGTCACCTATCCTGTTTGTGATTTTCATGGACAGGATTTCTAGGCGGAGTCGTGGCCATGGCGGAGAGGGTATACGTCTCGGGGGGCTAAAGGTTGCGTCACTGCTGTTTGCAGATGATGTGGTCCTGATGGCACCTTCGGTTCGTGACCTTCAGCTCTCACTGGATCGGTTCGCAGCCGAGTGTTCAGCGGCTGGAATGAGGATCAGCATCTCCAAATCTGAGGCCATGGTTCTCAGCAGGAAACCGATGGTTTGTACAGTCCGGGTAGGGGACAGGACTCTGTCCCAGGTGGAGGAGTTTAAGTATCTCGGGGTCTTGTTCACGAGTGAGGGAAAGATGGAGAAGGAAATCAGCCGGAGAATCGGAGCAGCTGGGGCAGTATTGCAGTCTCTCTGCCGCACTGTTGTGACGAAACGGGAGCTGAGCCAGAAGGCAAAGCTCTCGGTCTACCGAGCTATCTACATTCCTACTCTCACCTATGGTCATGAAGTGTGGGTAATGACCGAAAGAATAAGATCGCGGATACAAGCGGCCGAAATGAGTTTCCTCAGAAGGGTGGCCGGCATCTCCCTTAGAGATAGGGTGAGAAGTGCAGTCACCCGAGAGAGACTCGGAGTAGAGCCGCTGCTCCTTCGCTTGGAAAGGAGCCAGCTTAGGTGGTTCGGGCATCTCGTGCGGATGCCTCACGAGCGTCTCCCTAGGGAGGTCCTTGTTGCACGTCCCACTGGGAGGAGGCCCCGCGGCAGGCCAAGGACCAGATGGGGGGATTACATCTCCTCTCTGGCCTGGGAACGCTTCGGGATTCCCCAGGAGGAAGTCGCAAATGTTGCTCTGGAGAGGGAAGTCTGGGGGTCTTTGCTGGAGCTGCTGTCCCCGCGACCCGATTCCGGATAAGCGGTTGAAGATGGATGGATGGATGTGTGTGTATAATAATGTGTAATACGATACCAATAGGCAGAAAACGTCCCATTTTCATAAAAAATGTGAGACGATTTTCTTTTCTACGAATATAAATAAGTGTGTTTGTGTGTAAAATATATGTAAAATTGAGCATATTTTCAAAGCATTCATGTTATATTTTCATAATGTGAGATACGTAAAAAAGAAATACAAACCCTGTTTCCATATGAGTTGGGAAATTGTGTTAGATGTAAATATAAACGGAATACAATGATTTGCAAATCCTTTTCAACCCATATTCAATTGAATGCACTACAAAGACAACATATTTGATGTTCAAACTCATAAACTTTTTTTTTTTTTTGCAAATAATAATTAACTTAGAATTTCGTGGCTGCAACACGTGCCAAAGTAGTTGGGAAAGGGCATGTTCACCACTGTGTTACATTGCCTTTCCTTTTAACAACACTCAGTAAACGTTTGGGAACTGAGGAGACACATTTTTGAAGCTTCTCAGGTGGAATTCTTTCCCATTCTTGCTTGATGTACAGCTTAAGTTGTTCAACAGTCCGGGGGTCTCCGTTGTGCTATTTTAGGCTTCATAATGCGCCACACATTTTCAATGGGAGACAGGTCTGGACTACAGGCAGGCCAGTCTAGTACCCGCACTCTTTTACTATGAAGCCACGTTGATGTAACACATGGCTTGGCATTGTCTTGCTGAAATAAGCAGGGGCGTCCATGGTAACGTTGTTTGGATGGCAACATATGTTGCTCCAAAAGCTGTATGTACCTTTCAGCATTAATGGCGCCTTCACAGATGTGTAAGTTACCCATGTCTTGGGCACTAATACACCCCCATACCATCACACATGCTGGCTTTTCAACTTTGCGCCTATAACAATCCGGATGGTTCTTTTCCTCTTTGGTCCGGAGGACACGACGTCCACAGTTTCCAAAAACAATTTGAAATGTGGACTCGTCAGACCACAGAACACTTTTCCACTTTGTATCAGTCTATCTTAGATGAGCTCAGGCCCAGCGAAGCCGACGGCGTTTCTGGGTGTTGTTGATAAACGGTTTTCGCCTTGCATAGGAGAGTTTTAACTTGCACTTACAGATGTAGCGACCAACTGTAGTTACTGACAGTGGGTTTCTGAAGTGTTCCTGAGCCCATGTGGTGATATCCTTTACACACTGATGTCGCTTGTTGATGCAGTACAGCCTGAGGGATGGAAGGTCACGGGCTTAGCTGCTTACGTGCAGTGATTTCTCCAGATTCTCTGAACCCTTTGATGATATTACGGACCGTAGATGGTGAAATCCCTAAATTCCTTGCAATAGCTGGTTGAGAAAGGTTTTTCTTAAACTGTTCAACAATTTGCTCACGCATTTGTTGACAAAGTGGTGACCCTCGCCCCATCCTTGTTTGTGAATGACTGAGCATTTCATGGAATCTACTTTTATACCCAATCATGGCACCCACCTGTTCCCAATTTGCCTGTTCACCTGTGGGATGTTCCAAATATTTGTTTGATGAGCATTCCTCAACTTTATCAGTATTTATTGCCACCTTTCCCAACTTCTTTGTCACATGTTGCTGGCATCAAATTCTAAAGTTAATGATTATTTGCAACAAAAAAAAAAGTTTACCAGTTTGAACATCAAATATGTTGTCTTTGTAGCATATTCAACTGAATATGGGTTGAAAATGATTTGCAAATCATTGTATTCCGTTTATATTTATATCTAACACAATTTCCCAACTCATATGGAAACGGGGTTTGTAAAAACTGATACCATTATACTCTGTACGGGCATTTTGAAGTAACATTTTATCTGTCATACAAGTGTAAAAAGAAGCTTGCATCTTATTGTACAGGACTGAGCATCCAGGACTGCAATAAATAACAACATTTATTTTTTACATATATTGGCCGCACAAGACTTAGACTTAGACTTCATTTTTATTGTCATTCAAATGTGAACTTTACAGTACAGATAAGAACGAAAATGTGTTACATTAGCTCATGGTAGTCCAAGATAAAAAAGCAATAAGGTGCAAATATAAATAAATACATTACTGTACAGATAAATATATTGCATTTTTGCATATGCATCCAGGTTTATGGATGTTTGTTATATTGTCTTTATATTTCAGCGAGTGAATCCATTTTTGGGGGGAATTGAGGGGATTATTGTGATGCGTTCAAGAGTCTTATGGCCTGAGGGAAGAAGCTGTTACACAACCTGGAGGTTCTGATACGGAGGCTGCGGAAGCTCTTTCCAGAGTCCAGCAGTGAAAACAGTCCAGTCCAGACTGGGGTCTGTCTGTCTAATAAAAAAAGTCTAATAAGCCACAGGCGCACACATTGAAACATGAAAAATGAACACAGGTGCTTGTAGCATACATGCAGTCCGCCTTTCAGGGCCTGTTAGTGGTGCTGGATTTCAATTCTGTGTGGCGGCTTTTCCCTTTTTCCATGGCTGGGTCCATTGTCTTTGGCTTTGAGGCTGTGTCTTGTGCATTTAGTCGTGTCTTCTCTATAATGAAGGTGAGTCCATTAGCACTAAGATGTTGACTGAATGATTGTGTGAATGTGTTTTATCTAATGTGAACAATTTATTTTGAGTTTATTTCACACATGCATACAACATGATACATCACAATTTCCAGTTTCTCTTATCAACATGTTCCAAGGCTAAATTTATTGGCGGCATGTGAAGCTTGTGAACCAGGAAAAATCTATAAATTAGCCACAGTGTTGTGTAAAGGGTTCAAACGGTGGGTGGGAAATTGCGGCTTAAAGGTCATATTCAGTCATGTGACTTTTGAACGGAAGTAAACCAAGTGGTGGGCCACCAAAACCAACATGGCTACTGTGCAGAAAACCAAAGTGCCAACTATCTGAGTAGGAACACGGAACAACCTTTATCTTTTTCGCGATTCGAAAACATTTATGTTTTCTTCAGGAAAGGAAAAATACCGTCCAGAATGATTTGACAACAGACGCTCGCTGGCCCACCACTTCGAGCCTTGCCTAGTTAATGAGCCGGACGTGACGGCAGGGGAATACAACCTGTAGAGCGCACCTAAAATATACTGTAAGCCGCACCCACCTAATTTTTGGACACATTTTATTTTGGCCACAAAAATTCTATAAGCCACACGTGTACACATTGAAACATGAATTCACAAAGGTTGCAAAAGGGCTTTCAGGGCCTGTTAGTGGTGCTGGATTTCAATTCCGTGTGGCGGCTTTTCCCTTTTTCCATGGTTGGGTCCATTGTCTTTGGCTTTTGGCTGCGTCTTGTGCATTCCGTCGTGTCTAATCTATGATGAGGGTGAGTCCATAACACACTAAATGGCTAACTGAATCAGTGTTTCCCATAAACTGCCAAGATACCTGTGGCGGTGGGGGCGTGGCTATGGGCGTGGTCACCATGACATCATCGAGTAATTTGTATAATTTACTACAATGATATCATTTTCTCTAAAAAGGCTCAAAAAATGTATACTTACTAATGAATAATAACAGTTTTGTTTTAAACGTCCATCCATCCATCCATCCATCCATTTTACAATATAATTACAACACTTTATGTACATATTTATATACAGATTTGAACAATAAGTTATTCACTGAAATGTATTTATTAATTGTGGTTCTTACAAAAAATATATCTTATAAAATATAAAAGCTAAAATGTCTCATAAAGCTCTGCCCCTTTAATTAGTGCATACTAAATGATTTAACTTTAGCCTACTACTACAACCATATTATTTACCAGCAACATAAAGTGAAACAGAGGCAGAGGTGTCCTGCCACAGTCAGTAACAAATAAACAGAAAACAGTAGTGGTGGTAGATAGACACAGAGCTTCATCAAACATTTGATCCACTGAACAAAGAGCTCCAAAAATCTTGAACTTTAGACTGCCATCGGTTTTACTCCCTACACTTAACCATGTGTTTCCTACTGCCTGCAGACTTTGCACCCTTTGTTATATATATATATGTTGATGTTATATACACATGTTGTGTTTCTAATATAAATACATTTAATAAAGTCAAATACAAATAAGGCAACAAGAGAAGTATCCTACACTTCTCTTTTGTAAAGTAAATCTGAACAGCCGATATGGGTATCTACATCAACTATATGATTTGCCTGAAAAGCTGGAGAGGACAAAAAAATAAAAAATAAAAATAAAAAAAAGTATTATTTTTTTATTTTTATTTTTTGGTATCGTTTTTTTTATTATCAGTATCGTTTTTTTTGTGGCGGACGTAATTCTTTCGTGGCGGGCCGCCACAAATAAATGAATGAAGTGGGAAACACTGTGAATGATTGTGTGAGTGTGTTGGATTTACTGTGAACCGTTTCATTAGTCTGATGTGACGAGGTTATATTTATTGGCGGCATGTGAACCCGTACAAATCCATAAATGATATAAGTTGTCGGGTTCAAACCGTGGTATAAAAGTTGTGGCTTATAGTCCAGATATTACGGACGGTAGTCATATTGTTTTTTCCCTCTTGACAGCCTTCTCTGCTGTTGTTTAATCACGTCAAAAACGCAGGTGGAGTTCAACTCCAGATGCTTACAGATCTGAAGTCTAAAGAGGTATTGACTTCTGGGACGTTCTAATTTGGAGGTTCCACTGTATAAAAACAACAACCTCGTATGGAGTTCATTCAAGAGGTAAAGAACATCTAATTGCACTATCATTGATGTAAATGCAGCACATGAATAAGTCATTGGAAATGTCAGCTTTCCATTTATTGTATTTTTTTATTTTTTTTTACGATTGGCTGATAAAAGGTATAATTTAGAACTGGCAAGACAGCAACTTCAAAAAGCCTCAAGTGCCATATTAGGCAGGAATGTGAAAGCTGTCCAGGCAAAAAATGATCCAATTTTCTCCTGGCTTTAATTACAAAGAGGATCCCCTTTCATTGGCTGACCCTTTGTGGAAAATGATCAAGTCAAGCATATCCAGAATGTTCTAATCTGAGGCCATATAGATGAAACACTCATATACAATGTCAGGTAAAGAATGTGACACAGAGAGTCATAGCCATATTTTAATACACTGCAAAAAAGAGCTGATATGAGATAGAAAGCCTCAAATTTAGGGGGGAAAAAATACAAAGAACGAGTGAAATCATCTGTCCATGAAGATAGTTAATTTTACTTGATAAGACATCCTAAATTAAGATATGTATAATCTAAGAATTAGTAGGACTTTTAAGATAGAAATAAGTATTTTATTCTAAAAACAAGCATTATTCAACTTGCAATGCTTAAGTTAAGCAATCTTGGTATGTTACATAATCTTTAAACACAATTTTATATGTGTAAATATCTTATTTGAATAGTTATTTTCTCAATTTTAACGTTTAAACTAGAATAGGCAAATATAATTAGTAGGGATGTCCGATACTGGCTTTTTGCCGATATCCGATATTCCGATATTGACCAAACCCTTAATTACCGATACCGATATATACAGTCGTGGAATTAACACATTATTATGCCTAATTTGGACCACCAGGTATGGTGAAGATAAGGTCCTTTTTTAAATAAATAAATAAATAAAATAAATAAATAGAAAACATTTTCTTGAATAAAAAAGAAAGTAAAACAATATAAAAACAGTTACATAGAAACTAGTAATTAAGGAAAATGAGTAAAATTAACTGTTAAAGGTTAGTACTATTAGTGGACCAGCAGCACGCACAATCATGTGTGCTTACGGACTGTATTCCTTGCAGACTGTATTGATATATATTGATATATAATGTAGGAACCAGAATATTAATAACAGAAAGAAACAACCCTTTTCTGTGAATGAGTGGGAGGTTTTTTGGGTTGTGTACTAATTGTAATTGTATCTTGTGTTTTTTTATGTTGATTTAATAAAAAAACAAAAAAAACGATACCGATAATAAAAAAAAACGATACCAATAATTTCCGATATTACATTTTAAAGCATTTATCGGCTGATAATATCGGCAGGCCGATATTATTGGACATCTCTAATAATTAGCCATGCTAAAATTAAGATTATGATGTTATACTTGTGAAGTCATTGACTAAAAATAAGTAAATAACTTAAAGGGAAATTGCACTTTTTTTTGGGAATTGAGCCTATGGTTCACAATCATTATGAATGACAAGAACACACTTTTTTTTTTTAAGATGATAAAAAAACGCAGAATTGATTGCTCCCATTAGCTGGTTTGCAAGGCACCAAGAACAAGACCATTTGTATATGTTAGAAATAAAAAAAACTTTAGTCTTCTTGTCTCTCTCGTAATGATTGTGAACAAGAGGCAAAGTTCCAAAAAAAAAAAGTGCATTTCCCCTTTAAAAGTACATACAATAATATTTCTATCATGAAAATGCCTTTAATGGACACCGTGTTTGTGGTAATGGAGTCAAATTGAAACAAGGAGACTAATGGGACTTTGCCTTATTAAATGTTTTCCATTCTCAGATGTCTCCACTTCGACAAAATAAAAGCATCAGTTGTGGCTAAGTCATTGTGCCTCAAGTCTTTCTGGTAATGGGCAATAATAGCCTTTCTAATCTAAATAAAGCTGAACGTTTGCAATGGCAGCTGCAATATGGAAAGTCTTCATTTGTGATTGCGACATCTGTGCTTAACATATTGCTACATGTGCTCTGCATTATTATTTTTTTTCCGGGAAACTTGGATGCGCATGAACCTTGCATGCAACGCTTGGTGATTGAGATCCAAAAAGTGGGTACTGGTGGTATAAAGGAATTAGACTCAAGACATGCAAACCTGTGTGCCATCCATTTTTTAATAGTTTTAATCAAATCAATATGATATCACCAGGCACAAACAAAGAACTTAATCCCGGGAATACTCAAAAGGCCTCTTTGATTTGCCTTTTGTTGACGTGATGCCAAGCAAAGCAGGCCAGATGAGCGAATTTAATGCCACAGCGGACTCTTCCCTCTTGGCCGCCACCTGTCAGTTTCAGTCAAGTCATGTGTCACAGGAAGAAGTCGTTCCTAGAGGCTCGTTTGTAAGCCCGTAGGGTGTGGCAGGTAAGGCTCCCACCTCAAAGGCAACAACGTGTCATTACTCTTCACCCACCGAGCTGGAGGACATTCCTCCACTTTTCATGGCAGGCTGGCTTAGAGACGTCCTTTCCCCTCAGTTAGGTAGCATTTGAAGAGAAAATAGAGCAAATGGCCCTTTAATGGTTGCTGTAAACTGCACGCCGTGACAACTCCCAGGAGCACCAGGCATGAAAAGGCCCTTACATAAAGCTCTGTCGTTCACTCAGGTCCCTTCTACACTAAACCGGCTAAGGTTATCCAGGGTAAATCCCGCCTAACCTTATCCTTGTCCACACACCCACACAATGGTCGTTTAAGACCAGTAGAAGCATTTAAGTCCCATCTTAAAACTAATTTGTATACTGTAGCCTTTAAATAGACCCCCTTTTAGACCAGTTGATCTGCCTTTTCTTTTCTGCTCCGTCCCCTCTCCTTCGTGGAGGGTTGGGCACAGATTCGGTGTCCACAGATGAGGCCGCTAGCTGTCCAAAGTCGGGACCCAGGGTGGACCACTCATCTGTGCATCAGTTGGGGACGTCTCTGCGCTGCTGACCTGTCTCCGCTCTAGATGATCTCCTGCTGGCCCCACTATGGACTATTATGTTAGATCCACTATGGACTGGACTCTCACTATTATGTTGGATCCACTATGGATTGGACTCTCACTATTATGTTAGATCCACTATGGATTGGACTCTCACTATTATGTTGGATCCACTATGGATTGGACTCTCACTATTATGTTGGATCCACTATGGATTGGACTCTCACTATTATGTTAGATCCACTATGGACTGGACTCTCACTATTATGTTGGATCCACTATGGACTGGACTCTCACTATTATGTTAGATCCACTATGGACTGGACTCTCACTATTATGTTGGATCCACTATGGACTGGACTCTCACTATTATGTTAGATCCACTATGGACTGGACTCGCACTATTATGTTGGATCCACTATGGATTGGACTCTCACTATTATGTTGGATCCACTATGGATTGGACTCTCACTATTATGTTAGATCCACTATGGACTGGACTCTCACTATTATGTTGGATCCACTATGGACTGGACTCTCACTATTATGTTGGATCCACTATGGACTGGACTCTCACTATTATGTTAGATCCACTATGGACTGGACTCGCACTATTATGTTGGATCCACTATGGACTGGACTCTCACTATTATGTTAGATCCACTATGGACTGGACTCTCACTATTATGTTGGATCCACTATGGACTGGACTCTCACTATTATGTTGGATCCACTATGGACTGGACTCTCACTATTATGTTAGATCCACTATGGACTGGACTCTCACTATTATGTTAGGTCCACTATGGACTGGACTCTCACTATTATGTTATATCCACTATGGACTGGACTCTCACTATTATGTTGGATCCACTATGGACTGGACTCTCACAATATTACGCTAGATCCACTATGGACTGCACTCTCACAATATTATGCTAGATCCACTCGAAGTCCATTGCACCGGTCGCCCAAGGTTTCTCATTGTTATCCCATTAGGTTGAGTTTTTTCTTGCCCTGATGTGGGATCTGAGCCGAGGATGTCGTTGTGGCTTGTGCAGCCCTTTTAGACCCTCGTGATTTAGGGCTATATAAGTAAACATTGATTGATTGATTGATTGATTGAACACCCCCTAGCCCCCTCCGTCAGCCGCAACGTGACCTAGTAGGCATGCACGGAAAATGCGCACTTCATAGTCACCTCCAGTGTTGCTTTGTGTGCAAGTTCTTCAATGTAACTTATCTGAACAATATCCAGTGTTGTGGTATTTCAATGGACTGAAATCCAGTGTGCTGTGTGGCCCTATTGTAGTGAATCACACCTGAGCCATCATAAATTAATCAAATCTTTAATGGACACGTAAACAATGTGATAAAGAACATTTTACATCAATCAATCTAGGGATGTAGATATCTGGTCAGGACACTCCTCACTCTTTTGTCTTCACCTTCATTGTCCATTCGTTTTGGTGACTTTATATACTCTGGAACTAGACGTTGAGTCCGCGACATACATGGCGGACAATAACAGATACAGTCTGCTTTGCCAGTCCAAAAGCATTCGCCGTTTTCCGTAGTCTTCCCTCGACGGCCAGGTAATACAAAGCACACGATACCTTTTTTATCACATCCACGGGAGCCCGCATTCTAGTTGTCTCTCCTTCGACAAATGAACAAAGTTTTTCGGTAAGTACAATCACAGCTGACCTGGACATTGGAAAGTTTTCTTGCCGTCTGACATGTGTTGTATCCCAGATAGCTGCAATCGTGCGTTTTCTTCTCTTAAGGTATTCATGTGTGGTTTCCAGAAGCGTCTGTACATGTAGAAGAAGGAGAAACACAGGCATGTCTGGATGACTCGCCTCCATCTTTCCAGTGGTTAGCTGCGGTTGTTATGAAGCTGGCTGTGGCGCGTTCTTTCTGACGTCACTTCCTCTCTGAACTCAGTTTGTAAATGATCAATGAGTCTATACAAAGCTAAGAGCCGGAGATTCAAGAAATACACGGCGCACTTACCCGTGTAAAAAATTGTCAGAGAAGGGGGACCTTAAACAATGGTTTAGTGTGGCTGACACAATGCTTAGGCTAAATAATTATTCGGCTTAGTGTGGACATAGCCTCAGTTAGGTACCATTTGAAGAGAAAATAGCGCAAATGGCCCTTTAATGGTTGCTGTAAACTGCACACCATGACAAACTCCTAAAAGCAGGAGCACCAGGCATGAAAAGGCCCTCACATAAAGCTCTGTCGTTCACTTAAATATGTGAAGAAGGAGACGGTGTAAGGATGCATCCTCAGGCAAAGCGCAGATAAGAACCTTTGATAGAATTAAGCCAACGCCAGATAGCCACTTGATGACTCTTGTGAAGATAAAGCCGCCCTGACTGACAGCTCTGATAATAGTGCAAACAAAGAGAAAGTGGAGATTAAGGGGCTTCTTAAGTGGACTGCCCAGAGGACACTCCAGAACATGGCTCATCTGTCAGGAATGGGGGGCCAATGGATACTGTCACTGACACTTCATCCAGAGACAGATAACATCTAGGAATGCCGCCGAATTCTTCCAACGTTCACTATAAAAATGTACAGTCGGTACTCTTAGAAACCGTGGTCTTCCAATCAATGGCTGGACAGGATTGATTGTTGGAGTCAAAACTAAGAAATGCAAGCAACACACGCCTTTAAAGGTGATTCATTGCATTCCTCAAGCGTGATGAAGAACTTCAGTCTCAATTTTTGACATGGTATTAAAATGATAGACGCGCTATATAATCGTTTTTTTTAGACTTAGATTTAGACAAACTTTATTGATACACAAAATAAATTGTTCCACACAGTAGCTCAGTTACAAAGGATGGAAAGGGTAATGCAGCTAGAAAGTAGACTAAAAATGTACCATAGCAGCAATATAAAATATAACATATATGTAATATTTACATATTATATATTCAGTGTTTCCCACACATTCATTTATATGACATGATGTTCTTTACAAGTGTATGTAGACTTTTGAACACGACTGTACGGTGCAACACTAACAAAGGAAATGAACAAACCACACAGCAAATAAGAAACTTTTATTCCAAACAGTTGGCCACAGTGCTTCCATTGAAGCGCCAGTCAGTCACTGATTTATGAGAAATATTACACACAAATTATTACAATCTTGTCTAGACCGGACATTATTTCCACTCCATTGGCAGGAAGAGTTTGGGTGCTGAATAAGTCAAACATGTCCAGCGTCCAAATGTGCACTCTAAAGTGGATGCTTTGAAGAAACCACACGGCAAAACATAAGGCTCGCGTTTCCCCTTTCAAAATAAGACGTATATTATTCACCATTGAATCAAATACAGAGTAAGAAGAATTCATCAGATTTAAACACAGCATGTGAGTTGTACATGTGTCAGTCAATACTTTACAGACCTGAAGTGCCAAATGTCGGATTCACATTCCTCATGTCATCATATTTTTAACAGATGTTGGCCAATCACAGCCATAAAGATCTTGTCTTTAATAATAATTACAGTGTGCTGTCAACAAGTGCATTGTTTAACCACTAGGGGTGCTTCAATGTAAGTATTACTATAATTACATACAATCATTCATATACTAGTCATAATATTAGCCATTGTTATTTATTATTACAAATGGTGGTGACCTAAACCTTACATTCCATTAAAGGCAGTTTAAGTGTTGCTGTTGTACAATGTTCTGCATACAAAAGTGCAATTTGGGGGGTATGCAAAAATTGTCCCCATTATGTTGTTTTTTTGTACGCAGGTGCTCTGTAGGCACACACTTCTTTACCACTGGCACAAGAAGGTAATATACCAAACCTAATATGCTAAATATGACCTGCACCCTGAAAACTAGAGATGTCCGATAATGGCTTTTTTGCCGATATCCCGATATTGTCCAACTCTTAATTACCGATACCGATATATACAGTGGTGGAATCAACACATTATTATGCCTAATTTTGTTGTGATGCCCCGCTGGATGCAGTAAACAATGTAACAAGGTTTTCCAAAATAAATCAACTCAAGTTATGGAAAAAAAATGCCAGCATGGCACTGCCATATTTATTATTGAAGTCACAAAGTGTATTATTTTTTTTAACATGCCTCAAAACAGCAGCTTGGAATTTGGGACATGCTCTCCCTGAGAGAGCATGAGGAGGTTGAGGTGGGCGGGGTTGAGGTGGGGAGGGGGGCGGGGGGTGTATATTGTAGCGTCCCGGAAGAGTTAGTGCTGCAAGGGGTTCTGGGTATTTGTTATGTTGTGTTTATGTTGTGTTACGGTGCCGAAATGTGTTTGTCATTCTTGTTTGGTGTGGGTTCACAGTGTGGCGCATATTTGTAACAGTGTTAAAGTTGTTTAAACGTCCGCCCTCAGTGTGACCTGTATGGCTGTTGACCAAGTATGCATTGCATTCACTTGTGTGTGTGAAAAGCCGTAGATATTATGTGACTGGGCCGGCACGCAAAGGCAGTGCCTTTAAGGCACGCCCCCAATGTTGTTGTCTGGGTGGAAATCGGGAGAAATTCAAGAGAATGGTTGCCCCGGGAGATTTTCGGGAGCGGCACTGAAATTCGGGAGTCTGCCGGGAAATTCGGGAGGGTTGGCAAGTATGACTGGGAGACGCAACTGCTCTGTACTTCTCCCTACGTCCGTGTACCACTCCGTACAGCAGCGTTTTAAAAAGTCATAAATTTTACTTTTTGAAACCGATACCGATAATTTCCGATATTACATTTTAAAGCATTTATCGGCCGATAATATCAGCAGTCCGATATTATCGGACATCTCTACTAATAATAGCACCAACATTGTCAGACTATTGAAATTAATGCAATCACCTAGTGGGTAAGATTCCTTATTAGACTCATGACGTCTCGCGGGCCGCAGTTTGAACACCCCTGGTCTACAGTATGAACTTTTTTTTTTAGCCTTGAAGGTCTACGCTTCACTACAAGTCACCTTAATGTTATTGAAGTTTCATTTACTGGGCTATTACCAGTCAACACATTCTTCTCAGATGTACAAACCCCGTTTCCATATGAGTTGGGAAATTGTGTTAGATGTAAATATAAACGGAATACAATGATTTGCAAATCATTTTCAACCCATATTCAGTTGAATGCACTACAAAGACAACATATTTAATGTTCAAACTCATAAACTTTGTTTTTTTTTGCAAATAATCATTAACTTAGAATTTCATGGCTGCAACACGTGCCAAAGTAGTTGGGAAAGGGCATGTTCACCACTGTGTTACATGGTCTTTCCTTTGAACAACACTCAGTAAACGTTTGGGAACTGAGGAGACACATTTTTGAAGCTTCTCAGGTGGAATTCTTTCCCATTCTTGCTTGATGTACAGCTTAAGTTGTTCAACAGTCCGGGGGTCTCCCTTGTGCTATTTTAGGCTTCATAATGCGCCACACATTTTCAATGGGAGACAGGTCTGGACTACAGGCAGGCCAGTCTAGTACCCGCACTCTTTTACTATGAAGCCACGTTGATGTAACACGTGGCTTGGCATTGTCTTGCTGAAATAAGCAGGGGCGTCCATGGTAACGTTGCTTGGATGGCAACATATGTTGCTCCAAAAGCTGTATGTACCTTTCAGCATTAATGGCGCTTTCACAGATGTGTAAGTTACCCATGTCTTGGGCACTAATACACCCCCATACCATCACACATGCTGGCTTTTACACTTTGCGCCTATAACAATCCGGATGGGTCTTTTCCTCTTTGGTCCGGAGGACACGACGTCCACAGTTTCCAAAAACAATTTCAAATGTGGACTCGTCAGACCACAGAACACTTTTCCACTTTGTATCAGTCCATCTTAGATGAGCTCAGGCCCAGCGAAGCCGACTGCGTTTCTGGGTGTTGTTGATCAACGGTTTTCACCTTGCATAGGAGAGTTTTAACTTGCACTTACAGATGTAGCGACCAACTGTAGTTACTGACAGTGGGTTTCTGAAGTGTTCCTGAGCCCATGTGGTGATATCCTTTACACACTGATGTCGCTTGTTGATGCAGTACAGCCTGAGGGATGGAAGGTCACAGGCTTAGCTGCTTACGTGCAGTGATTTCTCCAGATTCTCTGAACCCTTTGATGATATTACGGAGCGTAGATGGTGAAATCCCTAAATTCCTTGCAACAGCTGGTTGAGAAAGGTTTTTCTTAAACTGTTCAACAATTTGCTCACGCATTTGTTGACAAAGTGGTGACCCTCGCCCCATCCTTGTTTGTGAATGACTGAGCATTTCATGGAATCTACTTTTATACCCAATCATGGCACCCACCTGTTCCCAATTTGCCTGTTCACCTGTGGGATGTTCCAAATAAGTGTTTGATGAGCATTCCTCAACTTTATCAGTATTTATTGCCACCTTTCCCAACTTCTTTGTCACGTGTTGCTGGCATCAAATTCTAAAGTTAATGATTATTTGCAAAAAAAATTTTTTTTATCAGTTTGAACATCAAATATGTTGTCTTTGTAGCATATTCAACTGAATATGGGTTGAAAATGATTTGCAAATCATTGTATTCCGTTTATATTTACATCTAACACAATTTCCCAACTCATATGGAAACGGGGTTTGTAGATCCTACACCACACAAATAATCAACAATCATTCAACGATTACAAATCAATGACAACACAGGTGGCGACGTTTCAGTCTTGCAGAGGACAGTCTGCCATTTGCGCCTTCATCCGCTTGATTTTGAGTGTATAATATTCCTCCTGCAGCTTGAGGACCGCTTCCTGTCTTCTCAGCACAGACATTTCCAGGTCTATTCTGTCCTGCAACAAGGTGCTGCAGTGCGCTGCGGGTGCACACGGCGAGCAGGGGGAGTGGGACTGTTCTCCAGACGCCGCAGGATAAAGAGTGCTAAACTGTACGCCGAGTGACTTGGGGATGATGGAATAAGATGTCGTTTTTTGTCCCGATGGGTCTGAAGCGTAGCCCGGGAGGACAGGATCTGCCTGCTCGTGTTTACTTTTAAGATGTTCTGTTGGGAATGTTCCATCTTTATCACCACTAAAAGGACAGAAAAACATATTGGTAGCAAAGTTCCACATGAGTATTTTAATTGTTGCTGCATGATAGGTCCACCCAGAGTCGGGACCCGGGGTGGACCGCTCGCCTGTGCATCGGTTGGGGACATCTCTGTGCTGCTGACCCGTCTCCGCACGAGATGGTCTCCTGCTGGCCCCACTATGGACTAGACTCTCACTATTATGTTAGATCCACTATGGACTGGACTCTCACTATTATGTTAGATCCACTATGGACTGGAATCTCACACTATTATGCTAGGTCCACTATGGACTGGACTCTCACTATTATGTTAGATCCACTATGGACTGGACTCTCACTATTATGTTAGATCCACTATGGACTGGACTCTCACACTATTATGTTAGATCCACTATGGACTGGACTCTCACACTATTATGTTAGATCCACTATGGACTGGACTCTCACACTATTATGTTAGATCCACTATGGACTGGACTCTCACACTATTATGTTAGATCTACTATGGACTGGACTCTCACACTATTATGTTAGATCCACTATGGACTGGACTCTCACACTATTATGTTAGATCTATGGACTGGACTCTCTCACTATTATGTTAGATCCCACCACTTCAGGTGGGATAGAACAATCCATACAACACGTCACAGATGACGTCACGCTAACATCACGAGACACCTCTGATGAAGGCTGCAGAAGCAAGATAGTTGAAACTTGTCAGGTACAAAACTTTACCTTACTAGCTTATATAAATCAACCACTTATAAATAGCTGGGGAGAGGGAAGTCTGGGCTTCCCTGCTTAGGCTGCTGCCCCCGCGACCCGACCTTGGATAAGCGGAAGAAGATTGATGGATGGGTTATAAGGCGCACTGTCGATTTTTGAGAAAATGAAAGGATTTGAAGTGCGCCTTATAGTCCTAAAAATACGGTAAAGTACCGTGTTTTATTTTCCCACATTCAAACTGGCCAACAATATTAAATATTGTTGTTAATTAAAATGAATACTTAGGCCTACTGCGCTACTGTATTTTAATGTTGGTCAGTATGGTGAGAACCAAGTTTTTTCTGAGGTGGTACCGCTGTTTTTTGGGGCTTTTGCAGCATTTTGTGCGTGTTTGGGGCGCTTGGACGTTACTGCGCGTTTGCACAAGTCTACTAACAGTGTTTTTCAACCACTGTGCCGCGACACACTAGTGTGCCGTGAGACACAGTCTGGTGTGCCGTGGGAGATGATGTAATTTCACCTATTTGGGTTAAAAATATTTTTTGCAAACCAGAAATTATAGTCTGCAAATGATGTGTTGTTGTCGAGTGTCAGTGCTGTCTAGAGCTCAGCAGAGTAACCGTGTAATACTCTTCCATATCAGTAGGTGGCAGCCAATAGCTAATCTCTTTGTAGATGTCGGAAACAGCGGGAAGCAGTGTGCAGGTAAAAAGGTGTCTGATGCTTAAACCAAAAATAAACAAAAAGTGAGTGCCCCTAAGAAAAGGCATTGAAGCTTAGGGAAGGCTATGCAGAACGAAACTAAAATTTAACTGGCTACAAAGTAAACAAAAACAGAATGCTGGACGACAGCAAAGACTTACAGCGTGTGGAGCAGACGGCGTCCACAAAGTACATCAGTACATGACATGACAATCAACACCAAAATAGAAGCGCAAGACAAGAACTAAAACACTACACACAGGAAAACACTGGAAAAAGTCCAAATAAGTCAGGGTGTGATGTGACAGGTGGTGACAGTACACTTACTTTGAGACAAGAGCTATAGTGACGCATGGTTGGTTATGGTTATGGTTTGAATTCATATCCAACAATTGCGACAACGACTTTTTACTGTCAACTGAGTTTCGTTTTTTAACGATTTCTGCTGGTGGTGTGCCTCCGCATTTTTTCAACGCAAAAAATGTGCCTTGGCTCAAAAAAGGTTGAAAAACACTGATGTACTAACATACATGTATCACCTGTTGTGTTGACTTTCAATGATATCAAACGGTGTTGAGTCTTCTTATGTGTGACTGCCATCTACTGGTCACACTTATCATTTCACCATATATCAAATAAAATTGCTTCGAGGTCGGTAAGCACAACCAGAATCATTCCGCAGCGGGTTATAAGGCGCACTGTCGATTTTGGAGAAAATGAAAGGATTTTAAGTGTGCCTTCGTGTTTTATTTTCCTATATTCAAACTGGCCAACAATATTAAATATTAGGGGTGTAACGGTACGTGTATTTGTATTGAACCGTTTCGGTACGGGGGTTCCGGTTCGGTTTGGAGGTGTACCGAACGAGTTTCCACACGGACATATTAAGTAGGGTAACGCACGTTGTGTAAACAATGCACACCGAGGCACAACACACGCCATGCTAGCAGCTAACGGGCTAGGATAGACTGACCATACGTCCTCTTTTCACCGGACATGTCCTCTTTTGCGGAGCTGTCAGGGCGGAGTTTCTTAAATGCCTCAAATGTCCGGCATTTTGAGTTAGGGTTGCGTGTATTTTCAATGTACGTTCAGGGTTAAGAAGGGGTTAAAAACAAAACAAATTGTGCGCGCAGCAGCATTGGTGAGGGAGGGGCAGAGACAGAGAGAGAGAGAGAGAGTTATGATAAACGCGCATGCGTCGCCACGCTCTGCTTTTTATCCATAGATTTATCACATTTAATTTTTTATTATCTATAGCAGGGGTGTCAAAAGTGTGCCCCGGAGGCCATTTGCGGCCCACAGCTAATGTTTTAAAGGCCCACGGCACGTTCTAAAAATACTATTAAAATAAACAAAAACATAACAAAAGTGAAATAAAAAAGTTTAAAGGTTAAATGTAATTTAGAAAAAGTTTCAATGTTGACTAATAAAACAAAGCTGTTTTTTTTTCTTTCAAACTGTCATTGCTCAAAACATAATATTGAATCAAAATCAATGTTATTATTAATTATTGACCTATCCAAGGTTCCCATTACTTCACATCAAATATTCCACTAAGAAAAATATTTTTGGTGAAAGATTTTGCAAATTTGGTAAATAAATAACCCAAAAATGTACATTTTGTTGTTTTCTTACTGTACCGAAAATGAACCGAACCGTGACCTCTAAACCGAGGTACGTACCGAACCAAAATTTTTGTGTACCGTTACACTCCTAATAAATATAGTTGTTAATTCAAATGAATATTTAGGCCTACTGCGCTACTGTATTTCAATGTTGGTCAGTATGGTGAGAACCAAGTTTTTTCTGAGGTGGTACCGCTG
Organism: Entelurus aequoreus; assembly: GCF_033978785.1. Taxonomy (NCBI): domain Eukaryota; kingdom Metazoa; phylum Chordata; class Actinopteri; order Syngnathiformes; family Syngnathidae; genus Entelurus; species Entelurus aequoreus. The sequence goes on along the minus strand of NC_084731.1, from coordinate 14,159,066 downwards.
TGTTTTGGGCATTTGCAGCATTTTGTGTGTGTTTGGGGCGCGTTTGCACAAGTCTACTAACAAACATGTATCACCTGTTGTGTTGACTTTCTATGATATCAAACGGCGTCGAGTCTTCTTCGTCTTGTTGAAGCGCTGCAGGGTTCATGACTGAAATGGCTATTTGGGTCAGGGCGCTGAACTGATCCAGAGACACGTCATCATCTGTGAGTAACAAAAAATGCATGTTTTACTTTTTTGATCGCACAAATGGCTTCCATACACTTGCATTAGTAATAACCGGTTCAATACTTACCTGCACCTGCTTGCATCTTCTGTCTCTTGATCTCCTCCCGGGATTTCGCCAGCAGATTCTCCCACTTTTTGCTGCAGTCGGACACGGTCCTTTGCATTTGTGGGAAAGCCGTGTTGATTGTGTGGGCTATCTCTTCCCAAGCCTGGCGTTTGTCATATAAACCAGTGATGCACTTCCCTCTGATGACTTCTTTCCTTTCATGCACCAGCTGAGCGAGAAGATAACACTCCTGGTCTGTCCAGTTGGGTCTACGCTTCCTGCTAGACATTGCCTCTAGTTGGAATGGCATGATTAAATAGTATCTGATAATTACAGCTTATTATATCTTTGGAGCACAATAATACCACACAGGAAAGAACAAAATCTGAATCAAGAATAAATAACCCCAAAATTAAGTCATTCTTACATCCTAAAATATGAGGTCGTATACACGCTACTACTAATTTTAAGGCGGAAAACCTTTAAGGAAGATTATAAGGCTATTTCCCCCCTTCTGCTCTGCAAAACAACGGTGTCGCGGTTTAATGACGTCACTTCCTGGTGACGTCACGTCCTGGTGACGTGTCGGTTTGTTTACACCGCCGCTACAGCCGCAGACATGGCTGTGGATATAACTCTGCTTTTCAAAGCCAGCGTCAAGACCGTCAAGACCAGAAACAAGGCGATAGGAGTAGGCTTGGATTCCGCGAGGGATGAAATATTGAAGAGGAGCAGAGCTAAGAGTGGCTTCTCTCCGAAGGCGAAAGAAGTGGTGAGTCTCTCCTCAAGCTAGCTGTAGCTAACCAGGCTAACGCGGACATAAACGTAATAAATAGTCACGTAGAATAGTTACACACTTGCTTTGTACTAAAACGCACTTTGAAGCGTTATTCAAGCAGCATTTTAGTTAAATCACGTTTTTAAGTAACTTATAACCCGTTACCATCCATCACTGAACATACTGTCAAAGGTCACTTCTTTAGGTACACCAATGGTAATTTCTTTAGGTACATCAGTGGTCACTTCTTTAGGTACACCAGTGGTCACTTCTTTAGTTACACCTGTGGTCACTTCTTTAGGTACATCTGTGGTCACTTTAGGTACATCAGTGGTCACTTCATTAGGTACACCTGTGGTCACTTCTTTAGGTACATCAGTGGTCACTTCTTTAAGTACATCTGTGGGCACTTCTTTAGGTACACCTGTGGTCACTTCTTTAGGTGCACCTGTGGTCACTTCTTTAGGTACATCTGTGGTCACTTCTTTAGGTACACCTGTGGTCACTTCTTTAGGTACATCAGTGGTCACTTCTTTAAGTACATCTGTGGTCACTTCTTTAGGTACATCTGTGGTCACTTCTTTAGGTACACCTGTGGTCACTTCTTTAGGTACGTCTGTGGTCACTTCTTTAGGTACATCAGTGGTCACTTCTTTAAGTACATCTGTGGTCACTTCTTTAGGTACACCAGTGGTCACCTCTTTAGGTACATCTGTGGTCACTTCTTTAGGTACACCTGTGGTCACTTCTTTAGGTACGTCTGTGGTCACTTCTTTAGGTACACCAGTGGTCTCTTCTTTAGGTACATCTGTGGTCACTTCTTTAGGTACACCTGTGGTCACTTCTTTAGGTATGTCTGTGGTCACTTCTTTAGGTACGTCAGTGGTCACTTCTTTAGGTAAATTTGTGGTCACTTTTTTAGGTACATCTGTGGTCACTTCTTTAGGTACACCTGTGGTCACTTCTTTAGGTACATCTGTGGTTTTAGGTACATCTGTGGTCACTTCTTTAGGTACACCTGTGGTCACTTATTTAGGTACACCTGTGGTCACTTCTTTAGGTACATCTGTGGTCACTTCTTTAGGTACACCTGTGGTCACTTCTTTAGGTACATCAGTGGTCACTTCTTTAGGTACATCTGTGGTCACTTCTTTAGGTACACCTGTGGTCACTTCTTTAGGTACATCTGTGGTCACTTCTTTAGGTACGTCAGTGGTCACTTCTTTAGGTACATTTGTGGTCACTTTTTTAGGTACATCTGTGGTCACTTCTTTAGGTACATCTGTGGTTTTAGGTACATATGTGGTCAGTTCTTTAGGTACACCTGTGGTCACTTCTTTAGGTGCATCTGCGGTTTTAGGTACATCAGTGGTCACTTCTTTAGGTACATCAGTGGTCACTTCTTTAGGTACACCTGTGGTCACTTCTTTAGGACCTAAAGAAGTGACCACAGGTCCCAGAATTCCGGGTTTTCCGGGACATTTTTCCCCATTCAAAATGAATTGGCGATTTTTCAAATTTCCACATTTTTCAACCCATTCAAAGCATTCCACCTTCAACACATTCCACCATTCTGGAAATTCAAAGTACCCTTTTTCCAAGTTCAAAAAAATTCCAGGATTTTCCATAATTCCTGGTTTTCCAAAGCCCTATTTCCACACTTCTGGTGACTACTCCTTCCACATTTTTCAACCCACTTCAACCGTTCCACCGTCAAAACATTCCTCTTAACCAGGACAAAACACAAAGTTGTTTTTTTAACTGGAAAAATTCACGGTTTTCCCGAAATTCCAGGAACTCCGTAATACCATTTCTCAATTTAACGTGTTACTACTTCAACATTTCTCGACCGATTTGAAAAATTCCAACACCAACCATGTCAAAAAAAAAAAATGTCCCAAATTTTGGGAAATTCCCATTGAAATCAGTGGGACATTCTTCAAAGTTCCACAATTTCCACATTTTTCATCTGATTCAAACTGTTCCAACTTCAAAATATTCAGCCTGTTCAGGAATTGTGTGCTCTACTAAAACAAATTCCAGGATTTCAGTTCAACTTCATCATTGGAGCATTCACACGCAATTCCTTCAGGAATAGCCTCTTCTAGTTTAGTTTAGTTTTCTATTAATATGGTTTAAGTTAATTTCTAACATGCACACAGTTACAACATGAGACACCTTTTCAAAACAAAGAAGCAAATCTTATTTAATCCTACCCTTTTTTCCATTTCATATTAATTACTAATGTAGTCGATTCACTTCTTGTTCTCAGTTTGTACACAATTTACTCCATAAATGATAAAGTATTTTAAAAAAAGAATAACTCGTTAAATAGGTTGTAATTCACACAGTGAAATAAATAAGATGAACTTTTTATCAATTAGGTTGAAAATGTTTATCAGTGTTATTCTTCATTTTACTTTCTAAACACACTGAGTTTGAATAGTTTCTTTAACTGGATCATATTAGTATTTCTTTGCTTAGTCCATTACGTAATTAAATTCCATATACTGATATGTTTTAAGTGTTGTACATGTATACAATTGTTTTAAATTAAATTTTTCTCTAAGGTTATACGGCTCCTTTTGTTGTAAAGAATTGTTCATTCTTGGGTATCTTGTTATAGGCTCCGGCCACCCCGAAAGGGACAAGCGGTAGAAAATGGTTGGGTGGATGGATGTTATAGTTTGCTTTGTGCGAAATTTTAGCTGTTTGCAAATTCACTAAATAGATTGTATCAATATTTTTGATTAAATAAATAAAGGATTTGAGTGTCCTCGATACCCAACATTATGTGTTATTCTAACTGACCTTTTTAGTAACACGGTTAGTGAATAAAAGTGTACTTTTGTCATTATTTCCCATATTTCTACACAATAACTCAGATATGTAACACTAGCGAGCAGTAGAGAATATGGAACACATTTTTTTGTCCAGTATATATTTTTGCTTTATTCATTATTGATGTATTTCTTGCCACCTTATGTTGTATATTTTTCTATTAGATTTCAAGTTTGTTTTGTCCTCTATTATTACACCCAGACATTTAGTTTATTTAACTCTATCAACATCCACTACTGTTACCAAATAGCATGATTTAGTTTTTCAGAGATTCAAAAAACTTTTCTATTTTTGTCAAACCATCTTTTTGATTTGATAATTTCTTCTGTCATTATCTCTTTTGAAAAAAACATAGTCGTGTCATCTACAAATAATATTAACTTTAAAATATATTTTTTTAAGGTTAACAGATAGTACCGAACCTATTTCTATTCAAAACAATTCCCAACATTTGGCTGATAACGTAGTTAAAATGTGTATAAGTATCTTAATGCAAATTCTTAATTGTCCTAAAAAACAAAGGGCTTAATTAATATCTCCCTATTAGTTACATTCGAATAGTTACCATCTCCTTAAAGCGGTTGATCTGCACTGTGGAAAAGTGTGTTCTCTTACAAAATAGCATCATTACCATTCTTAAAATTGTACAGAGCACAGGATCCATCCATCCATCCATTTTCTACCGCTTAGTCCCTTTGGGGTCGCGGGGGGCGCTGGAGCCTATCTCAGCTACAATCGGGCGGAAGGCAGGGTACACCCTGGACAAGTCGCCACCTCATCGCAGGGCCAACACAGATAGACAGACAACATTCAGCAGAGGTGTGGACTCGAGTCACATGACTTGGACTCGAGTCAGACTCGAGTCATGAATTTGATGACTTTAGACTCGACTTGACAAAATGTAAAGAGACTTGCAACTCGACTTAGACTTTAACATCAATGACTTGTGACTTCACTTGGACTTGAGGCTTTTGACTTGACATGACTTGCTACTTTCCCCAAAACCCAAACCTTAAAAAGTTATTTGGGAGCGCTCCGTATCTTTCATTTTATACATCTGTGCCTATAAGCGTGTGTGCTGCTTGTCAGCGTGTGTGCTGTCAGTACAACAGCCAATCAAATTAAATCTACGTTGTTTTCATCACACAGCTCTCATCCAATCCACTTGCAGGACAACCACCGAACATGAGTTGTCAAACAATGCGGCAGTGAGAAACAATTATGCCAAAGTTGGTTTCGTTCGGGTATAAAAACTACGACTTGGTCAACAAAAAACAAATTGCCGTATGCAAATCACGCAGTTCGAATATTACAGACGGAGACGCAACAACTTCCAACTTCGTTCGACATTTGAAGTTGCACAAAGAAGGGTAAGTTTTGAATGTAAGATAACGTTTATTGGCTAAGTAACACGACTTTTATTTGCTGTGTAGTTAAATCAGTGAGGCTGTAAACTCACTGCTAACGTTATAACCATAGACATCTTATAAGGGTACGCAGCATTGAGCGCTACTGCCTACTGGCGCAGACGAGACGCGGAGCCGCCATCTTGGAGTGGTGATCCGCTCCACTCAGTGTAATTCATTTGGCAGGAGCAATGAACTGTCAGCAAATTTAATTCATTTTACCTCACTGAATACCACTGATTTTCACGCGTTTTTTTTGTCATACGTGTAGCTATGATAACGGACACATGTTTTGGCGTTTTTATTATTCATAGTTTGCTTAACAGTAATATAATATTCTTATACGCTATAAATGACCAGACGTCCGAGATCAAAACTGGGAATATAATCCCAGAGAAGGGGGAAAAAACGGTCAGCTATTTTTAAGTTGAAGAAACAATATGATTAGATTATATATACATGCGTATATCCTACATAAACAATGTATGAATACATTAGATATCTATATATTTTAGGGACCTATAGACTGTAACTCTGTTGCTGCAGCAGCAGAGAGTTTATTCTGTCTTGACACTTTGTATTGATATTTTGTATTACATTCTTCCCTTAAATGATAATGTTTACAGTGATTGTTTTATATCTATTTTTTATGTATGTCGCTTTGGATAAAAGCGTCTGCCAAATACTTAAACATATATAAACACCTGAAAGTCTTTATATCAGCTAAAACCACCAATCTGTTTCACTGGATTCAGAATAAAACCAAATGCTGTCTTACCCAACAATGTTAGTATTTGAATATTGTTACTTGAAGACTTATTCCTGGTTACAATTATACTGTTAAGAAAGTATTGTCTTATACTTTGCCTAAAATGAGAATGCATCATAATCAGTGGCGGCTGGTGAATTTTGTTTTAGGTGGGGCTGAAAGTTTGTAAACCAAACCCCTGTAGGGGTGTCATCCTCCCCCAGAAGATGTATTTGTGATTCTCACATACAAATATTGAAGATCTTTGCTCCTTCTCAACTTTGTGGTAATGTTATTTTCATAAAATACAACCAATAGTATGTTAATGTTTGTTTTTGCAAATGTGTTTATTCTGTAAAGGAATGAGTTAAATGTTTAAAATTGTTTAAACTATTAAAATGACTGGTTAATAGTGCTATTATGAATTGCAATGTCAGCACCATTTTTTTTCCTGCAATTTCGAATGCACTTGTTTTAAAAAATAAATACAGCGTTTTAAAAGCATACACAATCTGTGTAAAAATATTAGTCTGTGGTTAAAAGGACTTGAAAGGACTCGAAACTCAAAATGCAGGACTTGGGACTTGACTTGAGACTTTCTAGTCTTGACTTTGGACTTGACTCGGGACTTGCCTGTCTTGACTCGGGACTTGACTCGAGACTTGAGGGCAAAGACTTGAGACTTACTTGTGACTTGCAAAGCAATGACTTGGTCCCACCTCTGACATTCACACACTAGGGCCAATTTAGTGTTGCCAATCAACCTATCCCCAGGTGCATGTCTTTGGAGGTGGGAGGAAGCCGGAGTACCCGGAGGGAACCCACGCAGTCACGGGGAGAACATGCAAACTCCACACAGAAAGATCCCGAGCCTGGGATTGAACCCAAGACTACTCAGGACCTTCGTATTGTGAGGCAGACGCACTAACCCCTCTGCCACCGTGCTGCCCAGAGCACAGGATATGAATTGGAATTAAGAAATGTCACCTTTTACTTTTTAAAGTCTTCTCTTTCTCTTACATCGTTTTTCTTTTTAGTATTTTGTGGTTTTGAGGTAACATTAATACTTGGCCGCAGTTTGACACTGTCTCCGTCTTCGTCTTTATTGCCATGTCTTCAAGTGATAAAAAAAAATAGACATGTTCAAGTCGCTAGCAACGACTCGTTGGCCACATGTTTTGCAGATTAGCCTACATTTGTTTGGTTGTTGGCTGACTTTTTTTTCATCCACAGAAAATAGTTATTTTTCCCCTCTTTTTGGCACCAATTCCTCTTCGAGTTTTGTTGGTTTACTTCCCTTGTGCTGTCCATCTGTGCAATGTTGACATCCATGCTCCTGTCGACTCTCGTTCTTTTTAAGTGATTTGGCAAAGTAGCTGCAGCCCAGACATTAAAATGACGATGTAAACAATAGAGAATTATGTCATGTCATGTTGTTTTAACACAGTGTTTCCCACACATTCATTTATTTGTTACGGCCCGCCACAAAAGAATTAAGGCCACCACAAAAAAAAAAAAAAAAATTATTTTTATTTTTATTTTTATTTTGTCCTGTCCAGCTTCTCAGGCAAATCATATAGTTTATGTAAATGCCCATATCGGCTGTTCAGATTTACTTTACAAAAGAGAAGTGTAGGATCAAGATTTTTGGAGCTCTTTGTTCAGTGGATCAGATGTTTGATGAAGCTTTGTGTCTATCTACCACCACTACTGTTTTCTGTTTATTTGTTACTGACTGTGGCAGGACACCTCTGCCTCTGTTTCACTTTATGTTGCTAGTAAATAATATGGTTGTAGTAGTAGGCTAATGTTAAATTATTTAGTATGCACTAATTAAAGGGGCAGAGCTTTAAGAGACATTTTAGCTTTTATATTTTTATAAGATATATTTTTTGTAAGAACCACAATTAATAAATATATTTCAGTGAATAACTTATTGTTCAAATCTGTATATAAATATGTACACAAAGTGTTGTAATTATATTGTAAAATGGATGGATGGATGGACGTTTAAAACAAAACTGTTATTATTAATTAGTAAGTATACATTTTTTGAGCCTTTTTAGAGAAAATCATATCATTGTAGTAAATTATGCAAATTACTCGATGATGTCATGGTGACCACGCCCATATCCACACCGATAGCCACGCCCCCACCGCCACAGGTATCTTGGCAGTTTAAGGAAAACACTGTAACATATATATCAGACATTTGTATTCCTTTCAAATGTATGCTTGATTTGAGAATGAGGGAAACAATCTTGATTACAATAATAATAATAAATCCTCCTGGAAGCCAATGTCCACTACAGTGGACATTTTTATTCCATTAAAATGTGTGCTTGATTTGAGAATGAAAGAAAAAAAAAAAACATCCTGTTTACAACATATTTTTTATTCCATTCCAATTTGTGGTTGATTTGCAAATGAGGGGTGGGTGGGGATCCCGATTGCAATAATTAATTGTTCTGAAAACCAATGTCCACTGTAGTAGACATTTGTTTTTGGTCCATTTCTTTTGATCAAATTAGAACATTTTAATTCAATTCCAATTTGTGCTTGAATTGAGGAGGAAAAATTATGATTAAAATAATACATCCGCTAAAAGCCAATGTCCACTGTAGTAGACATTTGTTTTTGGTCTTTTATCAGAAGTACGTTAGTTGTGTGGTCCTCTGTGTTTTTAATATTTTGATTTCTATTTATTGTTTTAATTGGTTTTACCCTTTAAAATCGTTTTTAATCATATTTGTTTTTATATTGGTTTTATATTTATTTATTTTTTGGTTTTTATTCAGTCATTGGTGGAGCTAAGGATAATATTTGAATATTGTTTTTAATATTGTTGGGCAGCACTTTGGAAACATTTCTGTTGTTTAAATGTGCTATACAAATAAAGTGTATTGGATCGGATTGAAGTACAACATTTTAAATTCAAATCCAATTTGTGCTTGATTTGAGAATAAGGAAAAAATATCCTGATTATAGTCCTTTAACAACCAGTGTCCACTGTAGTAGACATTTGTATTTGGTCTCTCTTTTGTCAAAATTAGGCCTTTTTTGTATTAATATTCCACCCCAATTTGTGCTTAATTTGAGAATAAGGAAAAAGATCATGAATGTTGTCTGTCTGTCTGTGTTGGCCCTGTGATGAGGTGGCGACTTGTCCAGGGTGTACCTCGCCTTCTGCCCGAATCCAGCTGAGATAGGCTCCAGCACCCCCCGCCACCCCAAAAGGGACAAGCGGTATAAAATGGATGGATAGATCATAATATCCCTCAACAACAGTGTGTTTTTTTACTATCTTGCATGTGAATTTTGTCATTGACAAGTTAGTGATTGAATTGTCTCCTTTATGTAAAAAACTTAAAAATGACCTTTGTGATAGGATGTTCCTGAAAGAAGTTGTGTAATGTCAAGACGGATCTTTTTAAGGATTTCCTGTCTGGTCAGAATGTGCAGCATGAACCGGTATTGCTGGAGTAAGTGTACCACCGGTGCCTGTTATTAATCTTGGATCACATTGTGTTATCGCTACGTTCAACTTTGTCTCGTTGGGAGGCTGCTTGCACAACCCTCCTGTGGAAACTGCATGATGCTTTTATTACATTTCTCTTTTTGAGGAAATGTGTGCACTATACTGTGGAACCTTTTGAAATCGAATGCCCCTGAAGTCGCACAATTTGCATGACGTTAGGGAAGACCTCAGAATATCGCACAAGATTTCAACAAATCTGAACAAATCTCTTATTTATTCAACAGCAGAATGACTCAATCTTTTTTGTCGGTCATCTACAGTCTTCGTCTCTGTGGGCGGAGGAGGGACCATCAGCTTACGCACATAGAATGATAAGGGAGATTTGGTAGTGAAAAGCACCACACAGTAACATGAATTAGGAGGAAAAACAATGACTGCAAAGCCAAAATGTCCTGTGTGCAGAGGTGGGTAGAGACAGAGTAGCCAGAAATTGTACTCAAGTAAGAGTACTGTTAATTTAGAGATTTATTACTCAAGTAAAAGTAAGGAGTAGTCACCCAAATATTTATTTGAGTAAAAGTAAAAAGTATGTTGTGAAAAAACTACTCAAGTACTGAGTAACTGATGAGTAACATGTTCGTTTAATGATGACGGCAACAAATAATGCACAAAAACATAAAAATAGCAATGAGCAAATTCAGAGCCAGGAATATCTCTTAAGCAACTAAAACAATAATATATATTAAATAATAATACATTAACATAAAAAAAATTAAGGCAAATTGAGCCACAATAACTTAACAGCACCATAGGCTCAGTAGACAGAGATTACAAAGGAAAATAACAAGTTAGCCTTTACGCAAACCATAAACTGATAGGTGTGGGCTGCACGGTGCACCTGAGAACACAGTGTGCACTTTTGATTGGTGTTTCTATGCATGCGTGTGTGTGTGTGTACGACTGTGTGTATGTGTGTGTGTGTGTGTGTGTGTGTCTCTGTCTGCCTATGAGGCTGCAGTGCGTTAATAAATGTCCCCACACGATGTACATTTGACAGTGATTCATAGCAGGGAAGCTAACATCAGCCTACGGTGACAGCCAAAATATCTACTAACGTTACTTACCGCGATGTGCTTCCTCAAATTTGACGTTGAGTTCATGTAAGCTTAAACTTGTTAATCATGTGACCGCCTGGCTCTGTTTGATTGGTGAAACGGAGTCAAACGTCACCAGTGACTGCATCCGATTGGTGAAACGCAGGCATGTGATAGATCCTACTTTGAAGGTCTGTCTGACAAACCAAAACAAACAGAGCGTGCATTAACAGATGGATAAAAATCAGTAGCGAGTAGCGAGCTGAATGTAGGTAAATGGAGCGTAGTAAAAGTAGCGTTTCTTCTCTATAAATATACTCAAGTAAAAGTATGTTGCATTAAAACTACTCTTAGAGGTACAATTTATCCCAAAAGTTACTCAAGTAGATGTAACGGAGTAAAGTAGCGCGTTACTGCCCACCTCTGCCTGTGTGGGAATATTTTGTCTTCAAAGGGGGTGGGCAAAATGAGCCTATCAACTCAGACGAATGAGCCAAGTATGCCCCAATTAGTTGGAAAGTAATAGCAATAAAAACGACACCGAACAAAACCAACTTCATGGGGAAAAACTGCACTTCAAGTAGTTAAATATGTATTGAAGCATTTTTTTGCTAACAGAAATTGAGAGTCCATTTTATTGTTGTTCTTTACTTATTTAGGATAATTGAAAATGTTTCTTCAAATTACAATGATAATAAAACTAGTAAGAAATTAAAGTTTATTGCATTTCATCATCATTCCTTTCATGAAAATGCATATATACAAGCCACGTACAGTTGACACTTTCATACAATTCTTATATTTATCTGCCCCCTTTTTAACACAAATTACTTTAGATGACTTTATAACTGTTCCTTCCACCAACACCCCAACGCCAACATACTTTTTTAATTTTCGTTTAAGCCTTTTCACAATGACACGTCTGATGAAAATCAAAAATCAGTTTGATATCATTCCAGTTGTCTCTTTTTGTAACTCTTTTTTAAATTCCAAGATATTCTTGCAACTTTTTAAGTCTTTCGTTAGAGAACTCCATGCTTTCACACCAACAACAGACAAGCACATTTGTTTCAAATTTGTTGTCACTCTTGGATGTTTCAAATCATACGGCCTTCTGTGGTTCTCATCTTCAGACGTGAACACAGAATTCCATTTAAAAGAAATACTTGAATTATGATTACATTAGTGCTTGTTTTGGTTTCAAAATAATGCTGACAACAATATCAATCAATCAATCAATGTTTATTTATATAGCCCTAAATCTCAAGTGTCTCAAAGGGCGGCACAAGCCACAACGACATCCTCGGTTCAGAGCCCACATAAGGGCAAGGAAAAACTCACAACCCAGTGGGATGTCAATGTGAATGACTATGAGAAACCTTGGAGAGGACCAGAGATGTGGGTGACCCCTCCCTCTCTAGGGGAGACCGGATGCAATGGACGTCGAGTGGGTCTAGCATAATATTGTGAAAGTCCAGTCCATAGTGGATCTAACATAAATAATAGTGAGAGTCCAGTCCACAGTGGATCTAACATAATAGTGAGAGTCCAGTCCATAGTGGATCTAACATAATAGCGAGAGTCCAGTCCATAGTAGATCTAACATAATATTGTGAAAGTCCAGTCCATAGTGGATCTAACATAATATTGTGAAAGTCCAGTCCATAGTGGATCTAACATAATAGTGAGAGTCCAGTCCATAGTGGATCTAACATAATATTGTGAAAGTCCAGTCCATAGTGGATCTAACATAATAGTGAGAGTCCCGTCCATAGTGGATCTAACATAATAGTGAGAGTCCAGTCCATAGTGGATCTAACATAATAGTGAGAATCCAGTCCATAGTGCATCTAACATAAAAGTGAGAGTCCAGTCCATAGTGGATCTAACATAATATTGTGAAAGTCCAGTCCATAGTGGATCTAACATAATAGTGAGAGTCCAGTCCATTGTGGATCTAACATAATATTGTGAAAGTCCAGTCCATAGTGGATCTAACATAATAGTGAGAGTCCAGTCCATAGTGGATCTAACATAATAGTGAGAGTCCAGTCCATAGTGGATCTAACATAATAGTGAGAGTCCAGTCCATAGTGGGGCCAGCAGGAGACAATCCATGGGGCGGTATTGCTCAGTTGGTAGAGTGGCCGTGCCAGCAACTTGAGGGTTCCAGGTTCGATCCCCGCTTCCGCCATCCTAGTCACTGCCGTTGTGTCTTTGGGCAAGACGCTTTACCCACCTGCTCCCAGTGCCACCCACACTGGTTCAAAATGTAACTTAGATATTGGGTTTCACTATGTAAAAGTGCTTTGAGTCGCTAGGGAAAAGCGCTATATAAATATATAAGTAAAAATATATATATTTAAAAAAATCCCGAGCGGAGACGGGTCAGCAGCGCAGAGATGTCCCCAACCGATGCACAGGCGAGCGGCTCTGGACATATCGTTGCTCTGCAATAATTTGTGGGACTGTATATCGTCCAGCACGATTTTTCATAGGCCCAAGGCTGTTCCGTCTCGATCGGAACGACATTTTGATTGAAACGCGTGTGATCGGGTGAGAGTATTCCAAATGGTGTGTTTACATGAAGCATTTTTTTTTCACCCGGTTAGGCTTTTAATGGGATTAAATGTGTCCGTGTGCACATAGCTAATGTGAGGAGTCAACAACATCCTTGACAAAACAAGCCCTACGTGCCAATGGTGTTCATAGGCATCGATTGGCATTCTCCTGGAAAAAAACGCCTTTTTCAATTTGACGAGGGTCCGCTTAGACAGCAAGGAGTCCTTTGCCTGACACAAGCTGCATGAAAACAAACCTCTTCAAAGGTGCCTTGAAGAACCACTTTACATTTCCCTCAGGGAGTCTGGACTTTAAGTCGTGCCTGATGTCAGCCATCAGTCGGAGACAAACACGAGCCGACTCACCTCAGCTCTGCACAAGCGAGTTTTTGTCAAGTTGTGTTACGTCGGTATTAGAACGGGTGGTTTAATAAAAGCAGCGGTGCTGATTCAAAGAAACCCAAATCTAGCCTGTGGTGCCTGTCTCCTGCTCTCTTTCCCCCCCACTGCTGTCTCACTCACATATCATCTCCAACCATCTCAGTGGAGAAATTTAAATTGCCAGTTCGGAATGTCCCGACTGCTTACGGTTCTGTTGCGGTTTTTCTCCTCCATCTGACATGGGCAAGCGTTTTTCTTTGTCCTCTCTTCACATGCACGATTCCATAAACATACTGCAATAACATTTTCTTTCTGCTCTCCAACAATTTCTCGGGGGGAAAGCCGATCCTCCCAAGAGCCAGTGATTAAAGGTGGAAGATCAAAAGAGAGAAAATATTAAATTAGGTCCCCGGCAACAATGTTGACGGCCGGCACCTAACGTGCAACAGATGTGGGTGCCCTTCAAGACCCGCGCTGCTCTCCAAGTTCTCACAAAAATACAACACATTCAATCTGACAAATACGCAGAGATTTTTCTGTGCTAAAACTCTGCTCCTTTTAATACAAAACAAAATAATCAAAATAGAGAAGGGCTTTCTCCATTTGGCTTCGGCCGGGGGAATCTTCTCTCTCAAAGGGGTCGCTTGAGGGCACTGTGATCTTCATTTCACTCTCCACAGCATGCGTCCCTTCTCAAGTTTAAATGGAGGAGGTCACTTGAAAATTGTTAAATTGTGTGTAGAGAATAGGGCTCAGCTCCCTGCTGTGCCTTTGGTATTGGCATTCCAAACTGGCCTCGTTCTTGAACATCTTTAAAGCAGCAACCAGGGGCACAATTTTGCAAAAAGTGTATCGCTAGGGGTGTAACGGTACACAAAAATTTCGGTTCGGTACGTACCTCAGTTTAGAGGTCACGGTTCGGTTCATTTTCGGTGCAGTAAGAAAACAACAAAATGGGAATATTTTGGTTATTCATTTACCAAATTTGTAAACAATGGCTTTATCCTTTTAACATTGGGAACACTATAATAATTCTGCCCACGTTAATCAACATTAAACTGCCTCAAGTTGTTGCTCAGATTAAATAAAATGACAAAACTTTTCTTCTACATATAAAAAGTGCAACATTAAACAGTTTCAAGTCAACTCATCATGCTTAATTTATTACAGCATTTGGGAAGCCTGTAGTTGATTTTTAATATGTAAATGTTATATTTTTATCAACATGTGATAGCAGGGACCCTGCCATTCAAAACTAGGCTGCTGCATTACTAATGATTAATGTAACTATAGCTGAAAAAATAGTACAATAGCAATAGGAGAGACTATTCATCCCTGAACACCATGGAGTTTATGTAGGCTTAATGATGCAGTTACATTATTATATCAACTATCAGAGACATAAACTCTTCATTTAACATAATGTCCTTTTTTGCTGCTTCAACACAGCTCAATCAACACAGAAAAAGGTAAAGTGAAATAACAGACAGACAGGGCTTTGCTGTCCGTAACACACACACACGCACACACACACACACACCGCAAAATGAGCTAACGTTACGCTAAAAGCGAATTAGCTTTCACCTCAATTCAGGACTGCGAGCGAGCTGAGCTGCCTTTTATATTTCTAGAACGTCAACGGGCTCATAGTGATGTTACTGGTAGTTGACTGGGAGGTGTTTCTTATCATCGCATAACCAACTTTTTGCCGTCATTGCAAATTGCCAGTTTTTTATCCGTCAGAGACACTTTAAAATAATCCCAAACCATAGACATGGTGTCGTTAGTCAGTCACCGAGCAAGCTCGCTTGTTGGCCACGGCTACAGCACCAGCAACAACACACTCTTGTTGTTGTTATGCTCCGCTCGCGGCGGTTTGATGAGGTCATCAAGCGTCGCCAGTAAACCTCTTATGCTGCATTCGTCAACTCCTGTGTTGTGTGTGGGAGAGGGGAGGGGCTGCTGACTGGGAGACGCAACTGCTCTGTACTTCTCCCTACGTCCGTGTTTTACCGGATATGTACCGCTCCATACAGTGGCGTTTTAAAAAGTCATACATTTTACTTTTTGATACCGATAATTTCCGATATTACATTTTGAAGCATTTATTGGCCGATAATATCGGCAGTCCGATATTATCGGACTTTTCTAATTATCATTATTGTTAAGACTCATCATTGTCTTGTTGAGCAAACATTTCCAATGGTCTTTCTGCCCTTCTTTGTGGGAGTTCCCAGAAGGACGGTTTTTAAATGTAATTGAAACTAAACGTAATCTAACAGGTCAAAAACACTCACTCGCTCCACAGATAAAAGTCCATTTATTAATGAGCTCATGAATGCAGAGCCAACTCGCCCTGGCCAGCAAGACTCACTGGAGGACAGAGGGAGTGATGATGAATTGTCGTCATTCATGCTAATAAGACTGCAGCATGAGTTTTTAATTAAAAGGTTGTTTGTTAGCAATCCAGTTTATTTAAGTAAAACATTTTTTAAAAAATACATCATTGAGAAATTAGATCGCATGTCAATTTGAATCGAGATCAATTTTTTTGTGCAGCCTTAGTTATGACACAAGTCATCCAGTTTCAATCATTTCAATTTTTAGGAGAACTAGTTTACTATTATTATATTGTGTGTCATTGCTGTATTTACGAGCTGTGTTGGGTGTTACCTTTAAATCAAAGCATTCATTATGTCTTCTCGTTCATATACTTTTTACATCTTCTTTTAGTCAGAGTCACAGTGGTCAGGTGGCCCTTCTAAAGAAGACTGCAGATGACAGCCGTAACATCCATCCATTTTCTACCGCTTGTCCCTTTTGGGGTCGCGGGGGGTACAGCCGTAACATGTTAGGTAAAAATTCCATCCGGTGTACCGAAAATATTGTCTGACTAAAAGAAAAATGGAAAAGTATATTAATTAATAGCAGTTAGTTGGCACACACGTACTTGCCAACCTTGAGACCTCAGAATCGGGGAGATACTCAAAAGAGATGCACATAGGGGTGCTGTCATATATATATATATATATATATATATATATATATATATATATATATATATATATATATATATATATATATATATATATATATATATATATATATATATATATACGGCGTAAAGTTGGTAGAGTGGCTGGGCCAGCAATCGGAGTGTTGCTGGTTACTGGGGTTCAATCCCCACCTTCTACCATCCTAGTCACGTCCGTTGTGTCCTTGGGCAAGACACTTCACCCTTGCTCCTGATGGCTGCTGGTTAGCGCCTTGCATGGCAGCTCCCGCCATCAGTGTGTGAATGTGTGTGTGAATGGGTGAATGTGGAAATACTGTCAAAGCGCTTTGAGTACCTTGAAGGTAGAAAAGCGCTATACAAGTATAACCCATTTATCATTTATTTATTTATATTACACACACGCAAAAAAAATTAAATAATTGATTTTCACAGTGTTTATTAATTCGACAAAAAAACAACAACAGCAATATAGGAAAGGAACAAATTAAACAGCTGTCACCAGTACCTGTGCAAATGGTCAACGGCGGTGATAGTAAATAAAACAAAAGAGGCAAACATTGCATAGATTAGCTCAGTGTTTTTCAACCTTTTTTGAGCCGAGGCACATTTTTTGCATTGAAAAAATCCGGAGGAACACCACCAGCAGAAATCCTTAAAAAAGTTGACAGTAAAAAGTCGTTGTCGCAATTGTTGGATATGACTTTAAACCATAACCAACCATGCATCACTATAGATGTGGGATCTGAGCCGAGGATGTCGTTGTGGCTTGGGCAGCCCTTTGAGACACTCGTGATTTAGGGCTATATAAGTAAACATTGATTGATTGATTGATTGATAGCTCTTGTCCCAAAGTAGGTGTACTGTCACGGCCTGTCACATCACGCCGTGACTTATTTTGAGTTTTTTGCTGTTTTTCTGTGTGTAGTGTTTTAGTTATTGTCTTGCGCTCCTATTTTGGTGGCTTTTTGTCTTTTTTTGGTACTTTCCTGTAGCAGTTTCATGTCTTCCTTTGAGCGATATTTCCTGCATCTACTTTGTTTTAGCAATCAAGAATATTTCAGTTGTTTTTATCCTTCTTTGTGGGGACATTGTTGATTAACATGTCATGTTCGGATGTACATTGTCTTTGCTCCGCAGTAAGTCTTTGCTGTCGTCCAGCATTCTGTTTTTGTTTACTTTGTAGCCAGTTCATTTTTAGTTTTGCTCTGCATAGCCTTCCCTAAGCTTTAACACTGGATTAGCTAACAATCTCTGCAAAGTATGCTCAATAAATAAAAACAATAAGGACATGGTGTAACAATATTGTTATCCGGTTGGAAATCAGGCAAAATTGGTGAGAATGGTGGCCCCGGGAGGGACACTGAAAATGGGTAGAGTTGGCAAGTATGGACACACTCATTAGTAACATGACATTAAAGTTTCTAAACATGCATTATTCACTCATTAGAATCAGAATCAGAAATACTTTATTAATCCCCAAGGGGAAATTAACTTTAACTTATCATAAAGGGTCTTGTTGGGGTTAATATTATTATAATTATCTCGTTATACCAAAAAACAAAAGATGAAATGAGCTAATTAAAAGTGGAGGGGCTTTTACCTCGTACTCATATTCTACTGACGCCAGCTGACACTCCAAAAGACAAGGAGGCTTCACTACAACAGATGCTAGCTCATCTGTCGAAAAACCTACTTTTAAATGTCATGTACAACAGAATCTTATTCAACAGTAGTTTAGGCTTTGGTCCCTAGAAAAGATCTACCGCTCTGTGTCTTGATCTTGGTGCAATTATATCTAAATTATGTTTTTGGAATCACAATTAGTTTCTTATAACTGTGAAATGGTGAAAGATATATGAATGTCAAACTTTTTCCCCTTCATTGTCGCTATTGTTTGTGAGTTGGACAGACATGGAACAGGGGGACCAAGTCTTTACTGGCAGATAGAATTGAATAGAATAGAATGTACTTTATTGATCCCTGGGGAAATTCAGCACCACAGTTCGCTCACAATAGATAATAAACACTTAGGTGTTTTTTGCATGTGAATAATATAAATACAGTTTATTATACAGCATTATTCACATGTGAATAACATAAATACAGTCTATTATACAGCATTATTCACATGTGAATAACATAAATACAGTCTAATATACAGCATTATTCACATGTGAATAATATAAATACAGTCTATTATACAGCATTATTCACATGTGAATAACATAGATACAGTCTATTATACAGCATTATTCACATGTGAATAACATAAATACAGTCTACTATACAGAATTATTCACATGTGAATAATATAAATACAGTATTATACAGCATTATTCACATGTGAATAATATAAATACAGTCTATTATACAGCATTATTTACATGTGAATAATATAAATACAGTCTAATATACAGCATTATTCACATGTGAATAATATAAATTCAGTCTACTATACAGCATTATTCACATTTTAATCATATAAATACAGTCTATTATACAGCATTATTCACATGTGAATAACATAGATACAGTCTATTATACAGCATTATTCACATGTGAATAACATAAATACAGTCTACTATACAGCATTATTCACATGTGAATAATATAAATACAGTATTATACAGCATTATTCACATGTGAATAATATAAATACAGTCTATTATACAGCATTATTCACATGTGAATAATATAAATACAGTCTATTATACAGCATTATTCACATGTGAATAACATAAATACAGTCTATTATACAGCATTATTCACATGTGAATAACATAAATACAGTCTACTATACAGCATTATTCACATGTGAATAATATAAATGCGGTATTATACAGCATTATTCACATGTGAATAATATAAATACAGTATTATACAGCATTATTCACATGTGAATAATATAAATACAGTCTACTATACAGCATTATTCACATGTGAATAATATAAATACAGTCTATTATACAGCATTATTCACATGTGAATAATATAAATACATTATACATTTAAATTACATGAACATTCGAAAGGAACATATGCATTATACAGTCTGATGGCTGTCGGTGATGATGAGAGAAGAAAGACTAAAACCCAGTCAGATAAACACATCATTCCCCTTTGAGACTGGCATAACTAAAGCCATCATAGTATAGCGTCAGTATAAATAGCCCTCAGTCAGAACACACAAGGACTTAAACTGTAGCAGGTTGGCCATCATGGGGTTCTGTTAGTTACCTGGATTTAACAAAACACCAGAATCTACCATCTCTTGTTGTCTTCCTCATAATAATCCCCCCTGATGGTTTGTTTGGGCTGAGTCAGCGGAGCTGCAGGGCCGGGGAGAAAGTGAGGAGGTAAAAGTGGGGGTCTTTGATGATGTGGAGATTATACGTAGCCCGGCAGACTGTCTCCTTCTTCGCTGGCTCGCATGCTGCCTCGCACACATCAGTGTGGCGACACAATGACACACACATGTTCATACATACACACATGCAGTCGGGCCACCTCCTTCCTCATTGTTGTGGAATTACTTGCTCTTTATGGTCTTAAGTTACAAGAGCAATTGATCCCTCTGACCCCCTGCAAGCCCTTGAGCTTGTGCTGGGAATCTGAGCTCCAATGTATACACTTTGGAGACAGCTCAGCACTCCACACAACCCAGTGTGTCCCTCACACACACACACACACACACACATGCCTCTTCATTTTATGTTTGGATTTAGCTCCATCCACTGGCCATGAAGTGAAATATGTCCAAACAACTACCAAGGACAGATCAAACCCAATATCTTGTTCATTATAGGAGAAAAATGGAAATGTTAATAGTTAGCAGTGTTGGGTTAGTCACTAAAAACCAGTAACTAGTTACAGTTACTAGTTACTTTATTTCAAAAGTAACTCAGTTACTAACTCAGTTACTTACACCAAAAAGTAATGCGTTACTGTGAAAAGTAACTATTTAGTTACTTATATATATAAATATATATATATATATATTTTTTTTTTTTTTTTTTTTTTTTTTTTTTTTTTTAAGGCCCCCTTTAATGCCCTTTTAGCCTTCATTTCAGTACTGTTATTGCAGTTGAGAATAATACAATCTGTTGATCAACTTGACATGCATTTGCATCACTGAACTCTGCTAATCAATGTGGTCTACATACAACTCACACAGACAAAGATATGTTTCAAAGGGCCAATTTCTTTCAGGCCAGAACAAATTGACAAAACTATCTTAAATAGCTGCAACATAACATACATAAGTAACAAACAGCATAATAACAACATAGCTTAAACCAAGGAAGGCACACACTACATACACAAAGCCTAACCAGGCGTTTTTTTCTTTAAGGAATTCTGAAATAAAATCATGTCTGAAGCCCAGAACACTCTACACATTTCCCCAGTTTTAGTTTAGAGAAAAATTGGCCTGGCCCACTAGGATCCCTTTTTATGTTTGTGAACTTTATAGTCTATACATTTAGAGTGATGTGATAATCAAACACTCTGGAAGTCTAGAATGAAAGAGTATATAAGAGAATTGACAGAGTGTGTGTACCTTCAGTGCGCAGTGCCTCGTTAAAATCCAGCCGCTGTTGCTTAGGAGGTGTAGTGTGTCTCTCTTTACTAACTTCGTCGAAGCATGTTGCTTTTGTAGCTGTTTCAGCAGATTTGAATTGCTAGGATAGGATCTTTGATCCAAGACACAACTTACATTTAACTAAAATGTTCTTTTCTTTGTGGTCGACAAAAGAAAAGTAGTGAGAATATCTCCATGTTAAGAAACTCGACTTCTGGCTCCGCCGTGATGTAAACACAGACACACCCCCTCCCACACACACACATACACAGCGCGCGCCTCTTTTCCGGTCGCCTCTTCTGCAGCGCACCAATAAACACTCAGATCTTCTCAGTTTCTAGCCGATACTACATCAAAAATAACGTAAAATAACGCAGTAACGCATCATGTAGTAACAGTAACTGAGTTACTGAATATAAAAAATAACGCCTTAGATTACTATTTACCGCCGAAAGTAACGCGTTAGTCCCAACACTGATAGTTAGACGTACTTCGCGTTATTTTAACTTGATCTGTCACACTAATATAAAATGAGTGAACCAGTAAAACATTTAGAGCAGTGTTTTTCAAACACTGGTGTGCCGTGGGATATTGTCTGGTGTGCCGTGGGAAATTATGCAACTTCACCTAATTGGTCCTGAAAATATTTTTTTCAAATCAATAATTATAATCTGCAAATAATGTGCCGTTGCTTAGTGTCGGTGCTGTGTAGAGCTCGGCAGGGTAACCACGTAACACTCCATGTCAGTAGGTGGCAGCAGGTCCTTAATTGCTTTGTTAAAAGTTGGAATGTGTCGGGTGAGACGAGGATGGTTTGTCGTGATCACAATATTCAGGTAAAAACGTATATAATGCTTAAACCAAAAATGAGCATAAGGAAAAGGCAATGAAGCATAGGAATGGCTATGCAAAAAACAAGTAAAACTGAACTGGCTACCAAGTAAACAGAAACCGAATGCTGGACGACAGCACATCTACTTTGTTTTAGCAATCAATAATATTTCAGTTGTTTTTATCCTTCTTTGTGGGGACATTGTTGATTGTCATGTCATGTTCGGATGTACACTGTGGACGCCGTCTTTGCTCCGCAGTAAGTCTTTGCTGTCGTCCAGCATTCTGTTTTTGTTTACTTTGTAGCCAGTTCAGTTTTAGTTTTGTTTTGCATAGCCTTCCCTAAGCTTCAATGCCTTTTCTTAGGGGCACTCACCTTTTGTTTTTTTTTGGTTTAAGCATTAGATACCTTTTTACCTGCGCACTGCCTCCCGCTGTATCCGACATCTACAAAGCAATTAGCTACCGGCTGCCACCTACTGATATGAAAGAGTATTACACGGTTGCGCTGCCGAGCTCTAGACAGCACCGACACTCAACAACAACACATCATTTGCAGACTATAATTACAGGTTTGCAAAAAATATTTTTAACCCAAATAGGTAAAATTACATAATCTCCCACGGCACACCAGACTGTATCTCACGGCACACAGTGGTTGAAAAACACTGGACTAGATCTGTGATCTAACAAAATTCCTGAAAACGTTCAAATTCAGAATTGTACAATTTCAGGGGCATTTTGACTTCTAAGGTTCCTCTTTATAGGAAAATAAAATGAGTATTTTGAAAAAGAAAATAAGAACGTTGCTTCAAAACTGGCTATGTTGGGGCTTGTTATCTTTTTAGGTAATTAAAAATGACGGAGGGGTTTGTAAATCCCACTTTTAGCAGCATGCCTGCTTTTCTTAGTCCCTGAAACAACGCACAACTCAGACCATGGTTTTAAAAGTCTTTCATCCAAAATCATCCTTTAATTCCCCTCCCAAGCCTAACTGCTCTGCACAACAATTAACTCCTGACCCCATATAATTGTATTATTGCAAGGGTGTGCTTGCCTGGCCTAACAGCCGTCACACAAACAAGAGAAGGACAGCTATGTCTCCAACAAATTGCTCCGCCCCGTGAAATTCTGACACCTATTTTTTTCTCGATATTTCCAGAGTCCGCTCAAATAAAACCCCGCTTGAGGTTCCCGTGATGTCCGAATGGATGTTTAGAGACATTATTAGACAGCTGGTGCCAGATTAATGCGTACAGCCAGGCCAATTAGATAATTGAGGTTGTTAGAGTGGAAAGGTTGAAGGCCAAAGACGGGGATCATTATGCTATCATAATAATCTCCCACTGCTGTCACAGTCAAAGTCATTGTGTCATTTTTCAATCCTCAGCTTGTCCGAGAGGTTCCAACAGAGGCTGCTGTGTAAGGGCTCCCCACTGCCAGTATGAACTCCGTAGACCGGGAAGCAATTGGCTCTTTTTTTGATATATTTGACTGAATTACAGGCGCAAATATTGGATTGAAGCATGTTTCCTTTGGTTTCCCTGTGCACACATACACTCAACGATAAATAGCAACACATCCTGAATTTAAAGCTTATTTGCGATCACTCTGTCAGTGCTCTGTGTGCAGGAGCCCCCCTTTTTTATTTATGAGACAGCTTTTGACGGGGAAATGGCAAGTTTGAATTGAGTGAATTGTCCAAAGGCAAATACTCGTACTGTTAGTTCACGTGGATGGACAGACATTGGTCGCTTGTCACCTTCAATAAGAACCTGATTATGCATTTTATGTGGCTCCGTCCAAATGTAGTTGGGAGAAAATGGCTTCCTGTATTCTGTGGCTTGTTTACACCCTGCAAAAAGTCAGTGTTCAAAAACAAGAAAAAAAAATACAAAAATGAGGGGTATTTTATTTGAACTAAGCAAAATAATCTGCGAATAGAACAAGAAAATTCAGCTTGTCAAGACTTTCCAAAACAAGTAAAATTAGCTAACCTCAATGAACCCAAAAATACCTTAAAATAAGTATATTCTCACTAATAACAAGTGCACTTTTCTTGGTAGAAAAAAAAAAGAGACCTTTTTGCTCAATATGTTGAAAAATATTCTTAAATGAAGTAAATGCTAGTGCCATTATCTTGACATAATGATATGCACTCGGCATTACATTTCTTGAAACCAGCAAACTTATACTAAAAACAAATGTATTGTTCTTAATGGAAAGGCAACAAGGCAAGCGCTTGTTACTCTCAGGGTCTCCTAGCCGCTCAGGCAAATCATATTGTCTAAAAATGCATTTTTCCATCGATAACATGACATCATCGCGCCAAGTGCGTGCTCTTTCAGTCAATTAGTGCGCATATATACAGCCCGGCCCCCGGCCCAAACATTTTTAATTGTAATTTTGAAGAATTCATCTGAATGTGCATGAACTATTTCTGTTCAAAATTGTTAGAAATGTCGCATGTTAAATGTTTAAATGTACAGTTTACTGTACTGTGCCAACTGTACTACTATATGAGTACATATTTTCTATTGTTTCATTGAAAATAAAACAGCAAAGTCCATTTGGCTGTCATCTGTTTTAATTATGAGACACAATTGTGTCAAAGTCATGATTTTTTTTTTCCATGCTTGAAATGAGAAATTATTACTTTGAAAACGTAGTTTTATACTTGTGAGTGTTGATGACACAGCTTTGCAACACTTGATATTCTAGTTTCAAGCATGTTTTACTCAATATAGGTCATCAAATCTCAGCAACAAGCTGCAATATCTTACTGACGACATCATTTAGGACCAAAACCCTTAAAACAAGTAAAACACTCAACATAAACAAACATTAAATCTGCTTAGTGAGAAGAATTATCTTATCAGACAGAAAATAAGCAAATATCACCCTTATTTGAGATATTTCATCTTACTTAGATTTCAGTTTTTGCAGTGCATGCATTGACACGGTCATACTAATACTACTATTTTCTCCCCCTCTAGATCACGAACATCACCAAGCTCAAAGACTTCTTACTACAACACAGGAAGGATTATGTGAGTGCAGGAAGGTAAGACTATAGCCGTCTACTTTCTATACGTGGCAAACTCTGCCTGTCTCCAAAATGTGTATGTCTGCTTCCGGCAAGCGGCGAGCCCGAGCGAGTAGTGTGGTCTTTAGCAACAGGCTCCAGTCTAGTTGTCGGCAATAATTGAAGTGCAACCAAGCAGAAAAGGATTAACGTCCTGGGGAAGGAAAAAAAACGTCTCTTCAAGGTCCCCTCTGTATTATTGGCGGGTGTGTTTTGCTTGTTTAGTTTGTTTATAAGTCTTCACCACAACACATTAACTAAACATTAAAGATGTCTGTAGGTGGGGCCCTTTTGCTATTAGCGGTGGGAAAATCCATCAAGAATCCATTTGTAGCTATGTGTGCCGGCCTCATCTAGTTTTAGTTTGTTCCTGCAATCTGATTTTTGACTTCCTTACTCAACCACATGACTAAAATGTTCTCCATTTAGCTGCCATGAACTCCAGCTACCTCACCCACGTTGTGTTTGATAGCCATTCGTCCTTATGGCCTGTGTAGTTATGGAGCGTACCGATCCAATCCATATTTTTATACTGCTCGTCCTCGAGAAAATGTTGCATGATGGGCCACGATGCGTGTACATGTCATTTTAATCGAGAAAGACTGAGCAAAAAACAAAACAAAGATGTGTAAAAATTAGGGGTGTAACGGTACGCAAAAATTTCGGTTCGGTACGTACCTCGGTTTAGAGGTCACGGTTCGGTTCATTTTCGGTACAGTAAGAAAACAACAAAATATACATTTTTTGGTTATTTATTTACCAAATTTGTAAACAATGGCTTTATCCTTTTAACATTGGAAACACTATAATAATTCTGCCCACGTTAATCAACATTAAACTGCCTCAAATTGTTGCTCAGATTAAATAAAATTACAAAACTTTTCTTCTACATATAAAAAGTGCAACATTAAACAGTTTCAAGTCAACTCATCATGCTTAATTTATTACAGCATTTGGGAAGCCTGTAGTTGATTTTTATTATAAAAATGTTATATTTTTATCTACATGTGATAGCAGGGACTCAAAACTAGGCTGCTCCATTACTAATGATTAATGTAACTTTAGCTGAAAAAAATGGTACAATAGCAATAGAAGAGTCTTCAAGTAACAATATTCAAATACTAACATTGTTGGGTAAAATATAATTTGGTTTTATTCTGAATCCAGTGAAACAGATGGGTGGTTTTAGCTGATATAAAGACTTTCAGGTGTTCATATATATGTCTATGTTTAAAGGCCTACTGAAACCCACTACTACCGACCACGCAGTCTGATAGTTTATATATCAATGATGAAATCTTAACATTGCAACACATGCCAATACGGCCGGGTTAACTTATAAAGTGCAATTTTAAATTTCCCACTAAGCTTCCGGTTGAAAACGTCCATGTATGATGACGTATGTGCGTGACGTCAATCGTTGAAACGGAAGTATTCGGCCCAATACAAAAAAGCTCTGTTTTCATCTCAAAATTCCACAGTATTCTGGACATCTGTGTTGGTGAATCTTTTGCAATTTGTTTAATAAACAATGAAGACTGCAAAGAAGAAAGTTGTAGGTGGGATCGGTGTATTAGCGGCGGACTACAGCAACACAACCAGGAGGACTTTGAGATGGATAGCAGACGCGCTAGCCGCCGACCTCACCTTGACTTTCTCCGTCTCCGGGCCGCCGACCGCATCTATGATCGGGTGAAGTCTTTCGTCGCTCAGTCGATCGCTGGAACGCAGGTGAGCACGGGTGTTGATGAGCAGATGAGGGCTGGCTGGCGTAGGTGGATAGCTAATGTATTTGGCATAGCTCTGTGAGGTCTCGTTGCTAAGTTAGCAACAACATTGTTAAGCTTCGCCAGCCTGGAAAGCATTAACCGTGTATTTACATGTCCATGGTTTAATAGTATTGTTGATTTTCTGTCTGTCCTTCCAGCCAGGGGTTAGGTTGGAGTTCAAATCCCAGCCGAGTCATACCAAAGACTATAAAAATGGGACCCATTACCTCCCTGCTTGGCACTCAGCATCAAGGGTTGGAATTGGGGGTTAAATCACCAAAATGATTCCCGGGCGCGGCGCCGCTGCTGCCCACTGCTCCCTAAGGGGATGGGTCAAATGCAGAGGACAAATTTCACCACACCTAGTGTGTGTGTGACAATCATTGGTACTTTAACTTTAAAGGCCTACTGAAACCTACTACTACCGACCACGCAGTCTGATAGTTTATATATCAATGATGAAATCTTAACATTGCAACACATGCCAATACGGCCGGGTTAACTTATAAAGTGACTTTTAAAACTTCCCGGGAAATATCCGGCTGAAACGTCGCGGTATGATGACGTATGCGCGTGACGAAGTCAGAGTAACGGGAGTTATGGTACCCGTAGAATCCTATACAAAAAGCTCTGTTTTCATTTCATAATTCCACAGTATTTTGGACATCTTTTGCAATTTGTTTAATGAACAATGAAGGCTGCAAAGAAGACAGTTGTAGGTGGGATTGGTGTATTAGCAGCGGACTACAGCAACACAACCAGGAGGACTTTGTTGGAGCGCTAGCCGCGCTAGCCGCCGACCTCACCTTGACTTCCTACGTCTCCGGGCCGCCAAACGCATCGGGTGAAGTCCTTCGTCCTTCTGCCGATCGCTGGAACGCAGGTGAGCACGGGTGTTGATGAGTAGATGAGGGCTGGCTGGCGTAGGTGGAGAGCTAATGTTTTTAGCATAGCTCTGTGAGGTCCCGTTGCTAAGTTGCTAAGTTAGCTTCAATGGCGTCGTTAGCACAGCATTGTTAACCTTCGCCAGCCTGGAAAGCATTAACCGTGTATTTACATGTCCACGGTTTAATAGTATTGTTGATTTTCTATCTATCCTTCCAGTCAGAGGTTTATTTTTTTGTTTCTATATGCAGTTAAAGCACGATGCTATCACGTTAGCTCGTAGCTAAAACATTTCGCCGATGTATTGTCGTGGAGATAAAAGGCACTGAATGTCCATTTTGCGTTCTCGACTCTCATTTTCAAGAGGATATAGTATCCAAGGTGGTTTAAAATACAAATCCGTGATCCACAATAAAAAAAGGAGAGTGTGGAATCCAATGAGCCAGCTTGTACCTAAGTTACGGTCAGAGCGAAAAAAGATACGTCCATTACTGTCTCTCAAGTCCTTCACTGTAACGTTCCTCATCTACAAATCTTTCATCCTCGCTCAAATTAATGGGGTAATCATCACTTTCTCGGTCCGAATCTCTCTCGCTCCATTGTAAACAATGGGGAATTGTGAGGAATACTAGCTCCTGTGACGTCACGCTACTTCCGGTACAGGCAAGGCTTTTTTTTATCAGCGAGCAAAAGTTGCGAACTTTATCGTCGATTTTCTCTATTAAATCCTTTCAGCAAAAATATGGCAATATCGCGAAATGATCAAGTATGACACATAGAATGGATCTGCTATTCCCGTTTAAATAAAAAAAAATCATTTCAGTAGGCCTTTAACTTTAACTTTATTTATTTTGTTTCTATCTGCATTTAAGCCCGATGCTATCACGTTAGCTCCGTAGCTAAAGAGCTTCACCGATGTATTGTCGTGGAGATAAAAGTCACTGTGAATGTCCATTTCGCGTTCTCGACTCTCATTTTCAAGAGAATAGAGTATCCGAGTTGGTTTAAAATACAAATCCGTGATCCACAATAGAAAAAGGAGAGAGTGTGGAATCCAATGAACCCTTGTACCTAAGTTACGGTCAGAGCGAAAAAAGATACGTCCTGCACTGCACGCTAGTCCTTCACTCTTACGTTCCTCATCCACGAATCTTTCATCCTCGCTCAAATTAATGGGGTAATCGTTGCTTTCTCGGTCCGAATCTCTCTCGCTGCATTGGAAACAATAGGAAAATGTGAGCAGCCCTTCCTCCTGTGACGTCACGCTACTTCCGGTAGGGGCAAGGCTTTTTTTTATCAGAGACCAAAAGTTGCGAACTTTATCGTCGTTGTTCTATACTAAATCCTTTCAGCAAAAATATGGCAATATCGCGAAATGATCAAGTATGACACATAGAATGGATCTGCTATCCCCGTTTAAATAAAAAAAAATCATTTCAGTAGGCCTTTAAGTATTTGGCAGACGCTTTTATCCAAAGCGACATACATAAAAAATACATATAAAACAATCACTGTAAACATGATCATTTAAGGGAAGAATGTAATACAAAATATCAATACAAAGTGTCAAGACAGAATAAACTCTCTGCTTCTGCAGCAACAGAGATACAGTCTATAAGATATATAGATATCTAATGTATTCATACATTGTTTATGTAGGATATACGCATGTATGTATAACCTAATCATATTGTTTCTTCAACTTCAAAATAGCTGACGGTTTTTTTCCCCCTTCTCTGGGATTATATTCCCAGTTTTGATCTCGGACGTCTGGTCACTTATAGCATATAAGAATATTCTGTTACTGATAAGCAAACTATGAAAAATAAAACATGTGTCCTTTATCATAGCTACACGTATGACAAAAAAAACGCGTGAAAATCAGTGGTATTCAGTGAGGTAAGACGAATTAAATGCGCTGACAGTTCATTGCTCCTGCCAAATGAATTGCACTGAGTGGAGCGGATCACCACTCCAAGATGGCGGCCCCGCGTCTCGGCAGTAGGCAGTAGCGCTCGATGCTGCGTCTACTTATAAGATGTCTTTGATTGACACATTCAACTTAAAAGCAAAGGTTACTTCCTGACTACAACAACACACCTAGAACAAACTGAAATCAACGCATTTTATTATGAACAAATTACATTTATTACTGCATAAACACACACAAAAGAACTGGAAATTTGCATCGTTAAGTACTGGCATTGATTCCCAGGTATCGGGACCGTATCAGTTGAAATGTAAAAAGTACCAATTACTTCTAACAGGGCACATGTAGACTTTCTGAGCTAACACATCAGTTTTGTGGAGAATGCATATATTTTTAAGAGTTATTTCTTTATTCATAGTCATGTTTAAAGCAGCTAATATTTTCCCATGTGTACTCTTTATGCTTGTATCTTATGTCTGCAAGTAAACTGGGTGCCTTACCTTGAAGCGTTGGAATGTGGGAGTTGGAGTACTCCCTTCTTATCTTATCTGTATTAGAACAATGAGGCTGTATTCCTTTCTGGGCAGGGTGGGGGCTGTTTTCCTATTCAATAAGTTGTCTCTTCCCGTTTGATTTTCAGACCTCTTCTAGATGCTGGTATTAGCGCACTGTAGGACTGGTCTCCTAAAGCTTTAGTAAAACTTGATAATATTCCTATTCTGTCTTGATGGTCCTTCTTACTCAACATATATGTCATCTGAAAGAACTTGGGATTGACCAGTGACTTTAATTCCCTGAGAGGAAGACTGGTCAGACGCAACAGTATGTATTTCCTTGATGTTTGTTGTTTTGTGTTCCAGTCTCATCTCATCAGACCTCTCCCGCATGACGGACAGTGAACGCGATCAGATCGACCAGGATGCCCAGATCTTTATGAGAACATGTTCCGAGGCTATCAAGCAGCTACGCACTGAAGGTGTGCAACATCTGCAGTGACCTGAGAAGACCGATCATTTAGTTTGCTTCATTTTGACTTTCTAGCTGAGAAGCAGGTGACGTCAGCCCAAAATAAAGAGCACAGGCGTGCTGTCTTGGACCTTGTTGACGTGTATTTGAAAGGTGAGTACAAAAGAGAAGAAATATTGTTTACCCTGTAGTGTTTTTGTGGACTATGTTTGTGTTATAAAGGAGTTTGTAAGCTGTACTCGGAGCAGAGGGCCATACGAGTCAAGAGAATGGTGGACAAGAAGAGACTGTGGGTATTGGTTGTTTAATTATTATTGTGGTTACGTGGCAGGATTGTAAACACATGAAGTTCTCGGTTTTCAGGTCCCGGCTGGGATCTGAGCAGCACAGTCGCGTGGAGAAAAGAGTAGATGAGGAGCCCGCCAAGAAAAAGAGTGTAAAGGAGGAGAGTGCTGGTATGTTACCCAGTCTTGTGTAGGTCTATACATGATGAATATTTCATGTTTTTTCTATAGAAGGAGCCATTGCTTGTTTTTTATCGGCCCCACTCTGTTCTAAAAATACAAATCATTAATTATCTCTATTATTAGATAATACAATCATTTGCTTTGTCACCTGTAACGTTTTATTCAGATAGCATAGCTTAGCATGCACAAAATGTATCAACGTTGAAAAAGTTTAGACACCCTTGGTCTATGGTATTTTGATCACTTTCTTTAACGCTCTGGGTAGATTCCCAATGTTTTTAAACTTGCTAACTCAGTACTAGAATAGTAATGAGTCGTCACCCTGAATAAGAAAACTTACAAAGATCAGGGCTGTCCAAACTTTTGCCACTGAGGGCCGCAACACTGAAAAATGGAAGCATGCGGGGGACATATTGATCTTTTTCATTTTAAAAACCATAACAATAGATAGATTTGTTCAACCTGGAGGGCTCCCCCTCAAGTTCGGTCACAAGGACCCAGAAGTCATAATGTTAAAAATAAGGCCTATATTATTATTTTTTTCAACGCTTAAATCTGTAGGTCAAATTAAGTATATAATAATAGAATAGAATGGACTTTATTGTCATTATATTTGCATATAACGAGATTAAGGACTCCAACTTAAGTTGCGGTAGTGGAAACAAATATGGAATACAAATAAATCACATAAGTAATAAAGATAAAAAATAAGAATTTAAATAAAGAGACTACTATCCAATAAAAACAATAAGCAATCCTGTACAATATACAAAACAATATGTGACCCGTGCTGGCAAAATGAGTCGGAATACGCACAGGCTAATTTTGACCTACAGGCAAATAAGTGAAAAAAATGTATCTTGGTTGAAATTGAGATTTTCACAAAATTGAGTCCATAAAGCCACAATCTAGCAATCCCAATCATGGAAATAGGAAGAAAACATCTTAAATCACCTTTATTTGAAGGTTGTGTACGAGGTATGTCTTCAGAAATTAGTCCTTTGTGTTAAAATTCCTTGAGAAAATCAAGTGTTTTCAACGCTCACTCGCGGCAATAAGGGGGAATCCCCCTAGCCATATTTGGTATCATTGTGACGCCAAGTTTACCTACTTTCTAAAAATGAGCATGGAATTCCCGATGACGCCATTCTGAACCAATATAAATCGAGTTCTTAAACCTGTCCAGACGTAAACAAATCCGGCTTGTTGCTAAGCGGTCGCTGTGAGGCGTACCCTCATTGGTTGAATCACCCCGCGCGGTGCATTGTGGTATCATTGCAGCGCCCTGATGAAAAACAACACACAGTAATTCGAGCGGAATATTTGGTGAAAAAAGGTGATTTTCGAACATTTAATTATTATTTTTGTGGATAAGTTAGACTGTTTTACATTCCGTAATGGATTTAGAAGGTGGAGAGGGTACACAGGCGGTTGCAAGTGCGCTAAATTCACTGCAGTCGGCGAATCTTCTTAGTGCTGCTGGTCAGGAATATTACGGACAGCTGACCAGCTGACAAACTGACCAGTGAACAAAAAAACTGTGACATAACAGTGTTGAAATGTTTGTACATAACCGTTTTCAATAGAGTTGAATATATATTTTTCCTTTAAACATGGGATTTGACTTTAATTGTACCAATTTTGGTGTTGCTACAAGGACTTTTAAGGTATGGTTGCTATGGAGTTTTGTTTTGGAACATTCTGTTCTGGAACAGTAAACTTTAAGCTGTTTTTTCTCAAAACGGACCCTCAAACTTGGTCGACTTCAATCGGATGTAACTCGGTCATTTTCTGTCCGATTCCAACAAA
Organism: Entelurus aequoreus; assembly: GCF_033978785.1. Taxonomy (NCBI): domain Eukaryota; kingdom Metazoa; phylum Chordata; class Actinopteri; order Syngnathiformes; family Syngnathidae; genus Entelurus; species Entelurus aequoreus. Next base: position 14,126,168 of record NC_084731.1, on the reverse strand, counting down.
CCATATATCATTTTGAAGGTCTTTAGATGGAGAATGTGTAAATAACAATAACTCAGTTTTTAAAATGTCCTCATTGTGACTCATTTTGCCAGCACAGGTCACATATACAAAAAAACTGTACAATATACAGAACAAAACAAGAGTACTGGAGTCATAAAGTAATGACATAAGTTTTTTTTTTTTCATGTTTTATACCCTTTTTGTTAAAGAAACCCCTGTTTTTTATGGCAAAATCACAAATTATGCAACATTACCCCCCCAAACAATGTTCATAGTGGAATATTTGATGTGAAGTTATTAAAGAGGTCAATAATGAACTGATGTTGATGTTTTATTCTTTTTGAACAATGACAGTTAAAAAAAAAACACTAACATTTTCAGTGATCTAAAAGGTCACCAGTCGTAGAAGTGTTAAAAATAAGTCTTTTTTTTTTAAAAATAAACTTTTAATATTTTAATCTCTTGATCAACTTCAGATCTATCCGTCAATTATATGTTTTAATAAATTGTTTCTAATGTTTGTTTCATTCTTTTTTTGGAAGCACACTAAGTATGCAATATTTCCCCAAAAATGTGCAATATTTGATGTGAAATAATCTGAGCCTTACATTGATTTTGATTCATTATTTTTTGAGCAATAACCGTTTTAAAGAAAAAAACAGTCTGCATGGCAGCGTTGTGTTATTAAAATCAACATTGCAACCTTTTCTCGTTACATTTCACCTGTGTGCTCTTTTTTTCCATGTTTTATGGGTCTTTTTTTTATTATTAGTATATTTAGATTGTGCCGCAGGCCATTAAAAAGTTAGTTGCGGGCCGCTAATGGCCCCCCAGGCTGCAATTGGGAGACCTCTGACATAAATCATACATCACAGTATAATACAGTATGAGGCCTTTTGGGCTCATGACTCACTGTAAGCCTGCATTTAACTAAGGCTGACTGTACACTCAGTGGATCTTTCTGTGTGTCTTTGTTGTAGACAAGAGTGCTTCAGAGGTGCTGGACCCGAGCATCAACTTGTGGGAAGAGAGCAAAGTAGAGGATGAGCTTTCTCCTGAGGAGATTCAAATGGTTTGTGACCTCTTAGACTTCATTTTTGTTCTTATTGGTATACATTAAACTCCTAGCTGTCCACCACAGGCAAAAACACTTTAGTATGGGGAACATATTCTAAGTAACAAAGACTTAATTTAGAGTTATTTGGACACTAGGGGAACATATAAGGGTTAGGGTTAGGGTTAGGGTTAGGGTTCGGGTTGCTAATAAGCAATAATTCTGAGGTTATCGAGGGAAGACTCTTAGTTAATGGCTTACTGGTTGTATAATAAGGCCATGCAGAATAAGGCATTAATAAGTACTTAATAATGACTAATTATAAGCTAATATGTTACTAATTTGCATGTTAATAAGCAACTAATTCATGGTGAATATGTTCCCCATACTAAAGTGTTACCATAGCATGTAATATTTACGTACTTTGGTCATTCTAAGCATACGGCGGCGCTTTTATCCTTCAACAACTATTACTAATCATGGCAGACTTAGTCCATAGCACCTTTGCATAAACCGCAGGGTTCAAAGCTTAGGAAAAAAGTAGCGGTACATTACATACATACATATATATATATACTGTATACCGTAATTTCCGGACTATAAGCCGCACCTGACTATAAGCCGCACCAGCTAAATTTAGGGGAAAATACAGATTGCTCCACATATAAGCCGCACCCGACTATAAGCCGCAGGGTTTTGATGTGTAATTACCGTAGTATATAGGGGTTCCTGCTACCACGGAGGGGATTGTCGGGACAGAGATGACTGTTTGGGAACGCAAATCGTCCCATTTATTAACAATAAATCTTTCAATCATTCAATCAAACTTTCACATCTTTGACATAGCGAACAGCATTCGTGCAGAGTACAAATAATACAACGGTGCAAAGTAATACAAAGTGCTCGCCTGTACGTTATCAAAATAACCAGCCTACCGGTATATGAAAAGTCAGTCTTTAATCATTGTGTCATCGTCTTCCTCCTGCGTACTAAAACCACCGAAATCCTCTTCGTCGGTGTCGGAGAAGAACAGGCCGTAAATAAGCCGCACCCTTGTATAAGCCGCAGGGACCAGAACGAGGGGAAAAAGTAGCGGCTTATAGTCCGGAAATTACGGTATGTGTGTGTGTAACTGATGTCAACATTTTGTCTTTTTCTCCTTGGATTCTTGCTGTTTTCCCAATATTAAAGACAACAAAGACTACTTTGGGACAAATAATGATCCAGAACCTTATATTTTTGAGCCTGAATATAAGGAGGATGAGCTACACGTTTTAGAAGCTGAGTGATAAACAAATCCAGCAAGTAGCACTATTCCTAAGTGCTTTGCAAGATAAACAAACTAGGAAGATAATAGAACAATCACTTACTGTACAATGTCTGTTCTCACTGGGATGCTGACTGATTGGATGTTTGTATCTTCCAGTTTAGAAGAAGAATTAATCATAATCCTCATGCAGGCAGAAAAGGTGTCCGCAAGCGAGCATTTTTTGTGTCTTTCTTGCTATCTGCGAGTCTAAGTTGAATGTCAAAGTTGGCCAACTTCTCAGTTAATGGCCCCAACCTTCTACTATACAAGTGAGAGGCATTATTTATAATGTAAAATTGACTTTTACCAACTCAGTAGCGATGCAGCAGCTCAGTATGTCAATAGCCACATAAGCTAGTTAGCTAAATGATCACGGCGCCGCTAAAAGTAGTTCCTCGTTTGTGCTTACAATAACAATATCGATGGTTAATATTCAGGTCATGAGATGTAAATGAAATATTGTTTTGATGTTTTAAAGGGCTTTATGGGTGCAATAGAGTACTCCCGTTAGCTGCATTGTTGGCTGACTTTTACTAGCCTTCATTTACGAGTTAGAATGCATCAAAAAAGAAAAACATATGTCTTCTTGTCTTACATAAGGATTGTGATTGATAGGCTAAATTCCAGAATAAGTGCAGTTGAAATGCGTTTGGCATTTTGGCAGACTGTAATTGACGAAATCCTCCACAAGGGGGAGTTATTTCACTGTGATTGTGTTTCAAAGATCGTTCACTTGTGAGATGTATCTAGTATTGTGGTCCTCTATGACCATGCATTTGTAATTATTCGTCTTTTGTGGAAGGAAATGTTCTAGAAAAACAGATGTCATGTTGTTATTGTTATTAAAAGTGGAATAAACAACAAGTAGGGATGTTCCCATCGGAGTGTTATGATGCCGATACCGATCATCTGTTAGTAAGATCGGCTGATACGATCACATGCATTAACTGTAAATGTTTATATTTAATTATGGTGAGTGCTATTGACAGTTTAAAAATATTAATGCAGTATTTCAACTAGTTCCTTATTTTATTACATCAAATAGTTTGAGCACAACAAAGTCAACAGTACACAATAACTAAACAAAAACACTATTAATTATTTAGATTATTAAATTAAAATTATAAAAATTATTAAATTAAAATGATAAATTATTAAATTATAAATTATTAAATTAAAATGATAAAAATTATTTAAATACTATCTATTAATCAGGGTTTTCCAGGGATGTATTCCCTCTTTTTGTAAACATTAAAGCCAACTTTTTTATCTATTGGTACCTGTTTTCGTGTATTTTAGATCCCCATAAGTCCCGAAAAGTGAAATCAAACCATGGTGGAGATATTTATCAAACAATCTTACTAAATAGGAGTCAAGAGAATGGTGGACATACTTCCTTCAAACGAGTGGTTTGGAATTGGCTCTGTCGATATATGGAAATATCCACTGACGCCACAAGTCAGAAAACGTCAGTGGATATTTCCATATATCGTAGAAATGTACCCAAAGTTCGTCATTGTAGTCCAGCGCTGTAGTCAATAAGCTCCTTCTTTTTCTCCATCCTCTTGTTGCGGAGCAGACTGGCTCGTACATGCACATGCATCCTCTGCTGTTGCCATTGCTAATACAAAGCAGTTCAAAATTCTATCCGTCAGTAGACTGGATATGCAAAAACTACAACATGGATGACGGGGAGAAGATACAGTCTAAGTGGAGGCACATACATTTGAGCGCCCACAAAGTGGCCCCGTCCCGAAGAGACAGTCAGAAAGCGGCTTGGTCTGTCGAACATCATTTATGCAAAATGTAAACACTATTAGATGTTATGTAGACCAGTGTTTTTCAACCTTTTTTAAGCCAAGGCGCATTTTTTTCATTGAAAAAATGCGGAGGCACACCACCAGCAGAAATCATTAAAAAATGAAACTCAGTTGACAGTAAAAATTCGTTGTCGCAATTGTTGGATATGACTTTAAAGCATAACCAAGCATGCATCACTATAGCTCTTGTCTCAAAGTAGGTGTACTGTCACCACCTGTCACATCACACCCTGACTTATTTGGACTTTTTTGCTGTTTTCCTGTGTGTAGTGTTTTAGTTCTTGTCTTGCGCTCCTATTTTGGTGGCTTTTTCTCTTTTGTTGGTATTTTCCTGCAGCAGTTTCATGTCTTCCTTTGAGCGATATTCCCCGCATCTACTTTGTTTTAGCAATCAAGAACATTTAAGTTGTTGCTATCTTTTTTTGTGTGGACATTGTTGATTGTCATGTCATGTACGGATGTACTTTGTGGACGCTGTCCGCTCCACACGCTGTAAGTCTTTGCTGTCGTCCAGCATTCTGTTTTTGTTTACTTTGTAGCCAGTTCAGTTTTAGTTTCGTTCTGCTTAGCCTTCCCTAAGCTTCAATGCCTTTTCTTAGGGGCACTCACCTTTTGTTAATTTTTTGGTTTAAGCATTAGATACCTTTTTACCTGCACACTGCCTCCCGCTGTCGCCTGCATATTGTGATCACGACAAATCATCGTCGTTGTTCCCGAACTCCACAAAGCAATTAGCTACCAGCTGCCACCTACTGATATGGAAGAGAATAACATGCAGTGTTTCCCATAAACTGCTAAGATACCTGTGGCGGTGGGGGCGTGGCTATGGGCGTGGTCACCGTGACATCATCGAGCAATTTGCATAATTTAGTACAGTGATATGATTTTCTCTAAAAAGGCTAAAAAAATGTATACTTACTAATTAATAATAACAGTTTTGTTTTAAACGTCCATCCATCCATCCATCCATCCATTTTACAATATAATTACAACACTTTATGTACAAAAAAAAAAATATATATATATATATATATATATATATTTTTTTTTTTTTTTTTTTTTTTGTGGCAGACGTAATTCTTTCGTGGCGGGCCGCCACAAATAAATGAATGTGTGGGAAACACTGACATGGTTACTCTACAGTACAGACACTCAACAACGGCACATTATTTGCGGATTATAATTACTGGTTTGCAAAATATATTTTTAACCCAAATAGGTGAAACTACATAATCTCCCACGGCACACCAGACTGTATCTCACGGCACACTAGTGTGCCGCGGCATAGTGGTTGAAAAACACACCATCTTGGTCTCGGTGTGTAACATGTCCTTCAGTGATAATCATACCTGGAATATTAAGAAATGCAGTTTAGTTGATGAGGTGATTTTTATGCAATTAGGGTAGCAACTCCACGCTCTGTATGGAGATAAATAATGAATTGCTAACTTCTCAGCGGGGGGTACTACAAATAAATGCAGTATCAGCCTGAGGTTGGTGTTATTAATCGGCAATGGTGATCACAAATGTTTTCATGAAAATGGTCTGATACTGATCACTGGCCAATTGATTGGCACGTCCCTAATTGTTGTTTCCATGTGTGCAGTTTGAGCAGGAAAACCAGAGGCTGGTGAGTGAGATGAACAGCCTGGTGGATGAAGTCAGGTGAGTCACGTTTACCTGCCGACATAGGAATGGCCATCTCTCTCTGTCTTTAGCTCCTATTTGGAGAGAGATCATAACGCCGCGTCCCAAATGTTTGCTGTTGCCTCCGTCAGACAAATCGAGGGGAAGGTGGTGGAAATCTCCCGACTGCAGGAGATCTTTTCCGAGAAAGTCCTCCAACAAGTAAGCTGACTCACTCACATGTCAAGTCCTGTGAGTGACGGGCTCTTGTCCTGGCAGGAGACGGAGATAGACAACATTCACCATCTGGTGGTCGGAGCTACAGAGAACGTGAAGGAAGGCAATGAGGATATACGGGAGGTGAGCTACAAATAATAATACAGTGGTGGTCAGAAGTGTACATACACTTGTAAAGAACATCATGTCATGGCTGTCTGGAGTTTACAATCATTTCTACAACTCTTATTTTTTTGTGATAGAGTGATTGGAGCACATACTTGTTGGTCACAAAAAACATTCATGAAGTTTGCTTCTTTTATGAATTTATTATGGGTCTACTGAAAATGTGAGCAAATGTGCTGGGTCAAAAGTATACATACAGCAATGTTAATATTTGCTTACATGTCCCTTGGCAAGTTTACCTGCAATAAGGCGCTTTTGGTAGCCATCCACAAGCTTCTGCTTGAATTTTTGACCACAAAATTGGTGCAGTTCAGCTAAATTTGTTGCTTTTCTGACATGGACTTGTTTCTTCAGCATTGTCCACACATTTAAGTCAGGACCTTGGGAAGGCCATTCTAAAACCTTCATTCTAGCCTGATTTAGCCATTCCTTTACCACTTCTGACGTGTGTTTGGGGTCATTGTCCTGTTGGAACACCCAACTGCGCCCAAGACCCAACCTCCGGGCTGATGGTTTTAGCTTGTCCTGAAGAATTTGGAGGTAATCCTCCTTTTTTCATTGTCCCATTTACTCTCTGTAAAGCACCAGTTCCATTGGCAGCAAAACAGGCCCAGAGCATAATACTACCACCACCATGCTTGACGGTAGTTATGGTGTTCCTGGGATTAAAGGCCTCACCTTTTCTCCTCCAAACATATTGCTGGGTATTGTGGCCAAACAGCTCAATTTGTGTTTCATCTGACATCACATGGACAAAGATAAGACCTTCTGGAGGAAAGTTCTGTGGTCAGATGAAACATTTAGCTGAACGTAGGGCTGGGCGATAAATGGAATATACTCGATATATCGGGGGTTTGACTATATGGTGATATTGGAGTATACGTTGTCACGCAGTTGCTTTTAGCTGTGGGCATTACACTACTGGCTCTTCTCACTCTTTCTTGTCTCTCCTGCTCACAGAGACATAAAACAAGCGCACCTTCTTACATACGTCACATACTGTCACGCGTGCAACGTCATACGCTCTCGCCGAGCAGAGAGGTAGCGGCATGGGTAACATTAGCTGTGATGCTAGCGGAGAGGTGCGAGTGGTAATACGAGAGAAAGAAGGTGCGAATCTGGTAACAAAAGAAGGAAGAATTAATTCCCAAGAAAAACAGCAGGGGGTCCATCGTCTGGCGGTGGTTTGGCTTCAAGCGGGAAGATGTCGAACAGACAACCGTAATATGTCAAGTATGCGGCAAAAGCGTTGCTACAAAAAGTAGCACCTATTGCTAATATGTAGCATCATTTGAAAAGTCACCCGCTAGAGAATGAAGAGTGCTTGAAACTCCGCATGTCAACATGCCACACCCACAAAATGCCCAAGCAACAATCTCCACATCAACACCGTATGAAAAAACTAGTCAACAACAGAAGGAGATAACGTCCGCAGGAACCTACCACATAGCGAAGGACATACACTATTTGATTTCCTATTATGCAACTCATTTTTATTTGACACTTATTGAAATATCTTGTGTGACATCATGCACAAAAGTGCACTTTATTTGTTTGTAACTATTGTAGTGGCGTTCTGTACAAAAAGTGCACTTTAATTTAGTGTTGTTTTAATATTAAGATTAAGATTAAAGATTAAAGTACCAATGATTGTCATGTCATCTTAATGACATCATGCACAAAAGTGCACTCTTAGCTTGTTTTAAAATGTCTCTGACAATCTTGCACTTTCTGTTTTGAAATGACATGAATGTTTGTGCCACTGCTTAATAACTGTTTAAAAAATACACTTTTGCTAAATTGACTTAATTGTGATTTCCCTCTCTGCATGAAAGTTTAAAAGTAGCATATATTAATGCAGTATGAAGAAGAATGTTTTAATGTAGACACATAGAATCATCACACTGCTCTGATTATATGCATCAAGTGTTCATTCAAGGCTAAGGCAAAATATCCACATATATATATGGTGTATCGTGACATGGCCTAAAAATATTCAGATATTAATAAAAGGCCATATCACCCAGTCGTAGCTGAACTGCACCAATTTTGTCAAAAGGAGTGGTCAAAAATTCAAGCAGAAGCTTGTGGATGGCTACCAAAAGCGCCTTATTGCAGGTAAACTTGCCAAGGGACATGTAAGCAAATATTAACATTGCTGTATGTATACTTTTGACCCAGCACATTTGCTCACATTTTCAGTAGACCCATAATAAATTCATAAAAGAAGCAAACTTCATGAATGTTTTTTTGTGACCAACAAGTATGTGCTCCAATCACTCTTATCACTAAACAATAAGAGTTGTAGAAATGATTGGAAACTCAAGACAGCCATGACATGATGTTCTTTACAAGTGTATGTACACTTTTGACCACCACTGTCAGTGTTTCCCATAAACTGCCAAGATACGTGTGGCGGTGGGGGCGTGGCTATGGGCGTGGTCACCATGACATCACGAGTAATTTGCATAATTTACTACAATGATATGATTTTCTCTAAAAAGGCTCAAAAAATGTATACTTAATTAATAATAACAGTTTTGTTTTAAACGTCCATCCATCCATTTTACAATATAATTGCAACACTTTATGTACATATTTATATACAGATTTGAACAATAAGTTATTCACTGAAATATATTTATTAATTGTGGTTCTTACAAAAAATATATCTTATAAAATATAAAAGCTAAAATGTCTCTTAAAGCTCTGCCCCTTTAATTAGTGCATACTAAATAATTTAACTTTAGCCTACTACTACAACCATATTATTTACCAGCAACATAAAGTGAAACAGAGGCAGAGGTGTCCTGCCACAGTCAGTAACAAATAAACAGAAAACAGTAGTGGTCAAATACAAATAAGGCAACATGAGAAGTATCCTACACTTCTCTTTTGTAAAGTAAATCTGAACAGCCTATATGGGCATCTACATCAACTATATGATTTTCCTGAAAAGCTGGACAGGACAAAAAAAAAAAAAATTTTTTTTTTTTTGTGGCGGACGTAATTATTTCGTGGCGGACCGCCACAAATAAATGAATGTGTGGGAAACACTGACTGTAATAACATACGCTTTATGTTTCTTTGTTTGTGTGAGCAGGCCATCAAGAACAACGCTGGCTTCCGTGTGTGGATCCTTTTCTTCCTGGTCATGTGCTCCTTCTCGCTGCTCTTCCTGGACTGGTACGACAGCTAGCAGGACCAGATGAAGACTGAGTAGTTGTGTCACCTTGGACTACAAAGACTGGTAACACAGACCACCTCCTCACCATCTGTAGAGGGCAACTGCGCCTTTTTTTGTGTTGGAATCTTTCACAATAATTATGAGAGACAAGAAGACAAAAGTTTTTTTTGTTTTTTTTTGCATTCTAACATGTAAAGTGAAGCGATTTCTATTTATATAGCGCTTTTCTCTAGGGACTTAAAGCACTTAACATAGTGAAACGTATTATCTGGGTTACATTTAAAGCAGTGTGGGTGGCACTGGGAGTATCTTGCCCAAGGACACAATGGCGGACGCAGGGATGGAACCTGGAACCCGTAAGTTGCTGGCACGCCTGCTCTACCAGCCACGCCACCCCAAAAAAAACGACTCGTTCTTGGAGGCTAGCAATGCAGCTAATGGGAGCGATCAATTATACCACTAAATCACTTTAAAAATACATTGAAAAAGCGTCAACAATACTTCATTTACGTTGTGTAACATGTATAATAACTAACTGTGTAATTGTAAGACTGAACACTGAGGAACTCTTTCTGGCGTACTAACACATCGTGTTACGGTATTCGCCGTAAAAGCGAGCTACAGCAAGAAATAAGATAGCAACTGCATCAACACAAGTTTGAGTTTGTAATGCACAACACAATGTGATAAGACGCCAATCTGTACTGACTGAAAACTAATCATATTACAGTATCTGTAAAGTATTATTTCAGGTTTTGTTTGTATTAAAGTGTGACTCACTCCATGGACACTTGTCTGTTTGGTCCAGCTGGCCAGGGACATTTTTTTTCCCGGTTTATTTGGGTAAGCACTCTTTTTTTGTCTAAATAGCTTGGCTTCAAATTCCACATTTTGCTGCTTCGAGTCACTTTGACCTCACTCTCTCGGCTTCCGTCTGCTCCAACGTCTCACTCTTCCTTTGTGCTGGCATCTATAAGCAGCAGTAGTTCATCCTCCATATATTCAGCTTCAAAAAGATAAGGTTGTGAATCCTCAATTCTCCAAAAAAAATTGTCGTCTTTTTTATTTGTTACCCAGTCTGCCATGATTAGAAAACACGCACACGTTTGTTGCCGGAAGTCGGAAGTGCGTTGCTATGCAAATAGGAATAAATGTGCAGAGGATTTAGTATCTGTAAAGTATTATTTCATGTTTTGTTTGTACACAGCAAGCCAGACAGTGTATGTACTGTAGTTGAACTAACACGCATAACATGCCGCGTGTAACATGATCAATATTAAAGTGGACACTTGTCTGTTTGGTCCAGCTGGCCAGGGACATTTTTTTCCCGGTTTATTTGGGTAAGCACTCCATTTATGTTGAAATAACTTGGCTTCAAATTCCACATTTTGCTGCTTCGAGTCACTTTCACCTCACTCTCTCGGCTTCCGTCTGCTCCAACGTCTCACTCTTCCTTCGTGCTCACTTCTAGAAGCAGTAGTTCATCTTCCATATATTCAGCTTCAAAAAGATGAGATTGTGAATCCTCAATTCTCCAAAAATAGTCATCGTCATTGTTTGTTACCCAGTCTGCCATGATTAGAAGACAACTACACATTTGTTGCCGGAAGTTGGAAGTGCGTTGCTATGCAAATAGGAATAAATGTGCTGAGGAATTAGTTCCAGCGATGATTAAAATGACCAATATAGGGTAAATATTGTACATATTACATATTGTTATGAAGGTGTCTGTATTACATTATTGTGGAGGGGGCGTGGCCTGCGGGCCTTCAGCGAAGCGGGGTGTGCCAGGACCCGCGAGGCCACGCCCCCTCCACAATTTTATATATATATATATACTTGCAGTGTGTATATAAAACGTTTGATGGAGGACTTTGAAGTTGTTTAGAGGCTTTGAAGGCTGACTCCCATTAGCCACATCTTGCGAGCGTTTTTCTTTTTTTTTAAAGAAAATAAAAAGATTAATTGATTGATTGAAACTTTTATTAGTAGATTGCACAGTACAGTACATATTCCGTACAATTGACCACTAAATGGTAACACCCCAATAAGTTTTTCAACTTGTTTAAGTCGGGGTCCACTTTAATCAATTCATAGTACAAATATATATTATCAGCATAATACAGTCATCACACAAGTTCATCATCAGAGTATATACATTGAATTATTTACAATCCGAGACATGTGTCTTCTTGTCTTTCATAATGATTGTGGACGAGAGGCAAAATTCTATAAAAAAAAAAAAGTGTAGTTCCCTTTAACATTTGAGCACAATGTCCGCTTTAACCGAGCGACGGTCTTTGCTGGCGGTCCCACCAAAAAAGATTGAAATCCTGTCGATGCCTGACTGAAAAACAGCCTTTTTAACAACATTTAAATGCACTTGAAGGTTGCATGCAGACTTGTTGTTACATAATAACAATAATGTTGTTACATAATAACAATAATGTTGTTACATAATAACAATAATGTTGTTACATAATAACAATAATGTTGTTACATAACAACAATAATGTTGTTACATAATAACAATAATGTTGTTACATAATAACTAATGTTGTTACATAATAACAATAATGTTGTTACATAATAACAATAATGTTGTTGCATAATAACAATAATGATGTTACATAATAACAATAATGTTGTTATATATTAACAATAATGTTGTTACATAATAACAATAATGTTGTTACATAATAACTAATGTTGTTACATAATAACTAATGTTGTTACATAATAACAATAATGTTGTTACATAATAACTAATGTTGTTACATAATAACAATAATGTTACATAATAACAATAATGTTGTTGCATAATAACAATAATGTTGTTACATAATAACAATAATGTTACATAATAACAATAATGTTGTTACATAATAACAATAATGTTGTTACATAATAACAATAATGTTGTTAAATAATAATAATAATGTTGTTGCATAATAACAATAATGTTACATAATAACAATAATGTTGTTACATAATAGCAATAATGTTATTACATAATAACAATAATGTTGTTGCATAATAACAATAATGTTGTTACATAATAACAATAATGTTACATAATAACAATCATGTTGTTACATAATAACAATAATGTTACATAATAATAATAATGTTACATAATAACAATAATGTTACATAATAACAATAATGTTAAATAATAATAATAATGCTGTTGCATAATAACAATAATGTTGTTACATAATAACAATAATGTTACATAATAACAATAATGTTAAATAATAATAATAATGTTGTTGCAAAATAACAATAATGTTGTTACATAATAACAATAATGTTGCTACATAATAACAATAATGTTGTTACATAATAACAATAATGTTGTTACATAATAACAATAATGTTGTTACATAACAACAATAATGTTACATAATAACAATAATGTTGTTACATAATAACAATAATGTTGTTAAATAATAATAATAATGTTGTTGCATAATAACAATAATGTTACATAATAACAATAATGTTGTTACATAATAGCAATAATGTTATTACATAATAACAATAATGTTGTTGCATAATAACAATAATGTTGTTACATAATAACAATAATGTTACATAATAACAATCATGTTGTTACATAATAACAATAATGTTGTTACATAATAATAATGTTACATAATAACAATAATGTTACATAATAACAATAATGTTAAATAATAATAATAATGTTGTTGCATAATAACAATAATGTTGTTACATAATAACAATAATGTTACATAATAACAATAATGTTAAATAATAATAATAATGTTGCATAATAACAATAATGTTGTTACATAATAACAATAATGTTGCTACATAATAACAATAATGTTGTTACATAATAACAATAATGTTGTTACATAATAACAATAATGTTAAATAATAATAATAATAATGTTGTTACATAATAACAATAATGTTGTTACATAATAACAATAATGTTGTTGCATAATAACAATAATGTTGTTACATAATAACAATAATGTTGTTGCATAATAACAATAATGTTGTTACATAATAACAATAATGTTGTTACATAATAACAATAATGTTGTTACATAATAACAATAATGTTGTTGCATAATAACAATAATGTTGTTACATAATAACAATCATGTTGTTACATAATAACAATAATGTTGTTACATAATAACAATAATGTTGTTACATAATAACAATCATGTGTCCATAAATCACACTTTGAGAATGTTCTTGCCAGAGCAGATGACCATTAAAACCAGCTCATCTCTCACTTCCTGCTCCCTTTCACAGCTTCCGCCGTCTTTCTCGGCTTCAGGCAATGATTTGATACCAGATGATGAATGAAATCTATGTCACGCTTCTAGATTAAATGAATATCAGCAGAAAGCGGCGCTCTGTTCTGCTTAGTATCTGCTGAATGAGAGCATTTCAACAGATTATTGTCCCACACCAGCGGTGTCTAAAGTGCAGCCTGGGAGACATTTTTAGCTTGTATTTGTACTGGCCCTCGTCATATTATCAAATAAAACACATGAATTATCAATGATGTATCATTAGATATTTCACTCATTTGCTTAGTCACCTACAGTGGTGGTCAAAAGTGTACATACACTTGTAAAGAACATCATGTCATGGCTGTCTTGAGTTTACAATCATTTCTACAATTCTTAATTTTTTGTGATTGGAGCACAAAAAACATTCGTGAAGTTTGCTTCTTTTATGAATTTATTATGGGTCTACTGAAAATGTGAGCAAATGTGCTGGGTCAAAAGTATACATACAGCAATGTTAATATTTGCTTACATGTCCCTTGGCAAGTTTCACTGCAATAAGGCACTTTTGGTAACCTGCTGCTTGAATTTTTGACCACAAAATTGGTGCAGTTCAGCTAAATGTGTTGCTTTTCTGACATGGACTTGTTTCTTCAGCATTGTCCACACACGATTAAGTCAGGACTTTGGGAAGGCCATTCTAAAACCTTCATTCTCGCCTGATTTAGCCATTCCTTTACCACTTTTGGGGTCATTGTCCTGTTGGAACACCCAACTGCGCCCAAGACCCAACCTCCGGGCTGATGATTTTAGCTTGTCCTGAAGAATTTGGAGGTAATCCTCCTTTTTCATTGTCCCGTTTACTCTCTGTAAAGCACCAGTTCCATTGGCAGCAAAACAGGCCCAGAGCATAATACTACCACCACCATGCTTGACGGTAGGAATGGTGTTCCTCCTGGGATTAAAGGCCTCACCTTTTCTACTCCAAACATATTGCTGGGTATTGTGGCCAAACAGCTCCATTTTTGTTTCATCTGACATCACATGGACAAAGATAAGACCTTCTGGAGGAAAGTTATATATATATATATATATATATATATATATATATATATATATATATATATATATATATATAAGGGCTGCAACTAACGATTAATTTGATAATCGATTAATCTGTCGATTACTACTTCGATTAATCGATTAATAATCGGATAAAAGAGACAAACTACATTTCTATCCTTTCCAGTATTTTATTGAAAAAAAACAGCATACAGGCACCATACTTATTTTGATTATTGTTTCTCAGCTGTTCGTACATGTTGCAGTTTATAAATAAAGGTTTATTTAAAAAAAAAAATATATATATATTTTTATTTTTTTTTAAAAAGCCTCTGCGCATAGCATAGATCCAACGAATCGATGACTAAATTAATCGCAACTATTTTTATAATCGATTTTAATCGATTTAATTGATTAGTTGTTGCAGCCCTAATATATATATATATATATATATATATATATATATATGGTCCCTAGTGCGTGAATGTTGTCTATCTGTGTTGGCCCTGCGATGAGGTGGCAACTTGTCCAGGTTGTACACCGCCTTCCGCTGGAATGCAGCTGGGATAAGCTCCAGCACCCCTGCGACCCCGAGAGGAACAAGCGGTAGAAAATGGATGGATGGATGCATATTTATGTATGTATGTATACATGTGCATGTATAAATGCATGTATATTCATCCGTCTGATTATATATACATTTATATATGAGTGTGTGTATGTATGTACAGTATGTATATATACTGTAGATATATGTGTATACAGTGTTTCCCACACATTCATTTATTTGTGGCGGCCCGCCACAAAAGAATTACGTCCGCCACAAATAAAATAAAATTAAAAAAATATAGTTTTTCTGTTGGTTTTTTTTGTTTAGTTTTTTGGTCCTGTCCAGCTTCTCAGGCAAATCATATAGTTGATGTAGATGCCCATATAGGCTGTTCAGATTTATTTTTGCCTTATTTGTATTTGACCACTACTGTTTTCTGTTTATTTGTTACTGACTGTGGCAGGACACCTCTGCCTCTGTTTCACTTTATGTTGCTGGTAAATAATATGGTTGTAGTAGTAGGCTAAAGTTAAATTATTTAGTATGCACTAATTAAAGGGGCAGAGCTTTAACAGACATTTTAGCTTTTATATTTTATAAGATGTATTTTTTGTAAGAACCACAATTAATAAATATATTTCAGTGAATAACTTATTGTTCAAATCTGTATATAAATATGTACATAAAGTGTTGTAATTATATTGTAAAATGGATGGATGGACTTTTAAAACAAAACTGTTATTATTAATTAGTAAGTATACATTTTTTGAGCCTTTTTAGAGAAAATCATATCATTGTAGTAAATCATGCAAATTACTCAATGATGTCATGGTGACCACGCCCATAGCCACGCCCCCACCGCCACAGGTATCTTGGCAGTTTATGGGAAACACTGGTATATATATTTAGTTGTTGTTTTTTAATGTGTTGTCCCTACAATTTCCCCCTCTGTGTTCTTCTGGGAAGCCCTGACTCATTAAAGGGAGACTTGACAAGTTGTTGTTGGGAAACGTGGGCACTTTATTTCAATTATTTTCAACATTTAATGTAGCAAATGCACTTGAATGGTACTTTATTATTATTATTATTATTCCAGGCTATGAACATGAGGCATTTAACAGTCAGGTACAGTGGAGGGGAACAAAGCATCGGGACAATGAAGCACTTTCACATGTTCCCTCCCAAACAAAGTGGCTAGGATGTCGACACAACACAACACAACACAACACAGCGTCAGAAACATTCAGTGCAGCATCAAAGTGATGCTGACAAACTTGTGGAAGCTGCAAAGAAACACTCATGTGTTCACCAACAAATGTGAGGGAGCCTCCATGAATACACTCAGTACATCAAAAACAAACAGTATAGTTTGCAGTCCAAAAAGAGCACAAATGTGAACTAAATACATTTTCTTGCTGGTGTTTGTTGTCACTTTCATGTTTGTACATTCTGCAGCCATCTTGTCAACACTCACTACACCTTCCTCTAAATGTATGTTGCCATGACGACGCTGCTGCGAACACTAACTCCTCCACCATCCAAACTACAGATGTCCGATAATGGCTTTTTTGCCGATATTCCGATATTGTCCAACTCTTAATTATCAATACCGATATCAACCGATACCGATATATACAGTCGTGGAATTAACACATTATTATTAGAGATGTCCGATAATGGCTTTTTTGCCGATATCCGATATTCCGATATTGTCCAACTCTTAATTATCAATACCGATATCAACCGATACCGATATATACAGTCGTGGAATTAACACATTATTATTAGAGATGTCCGATAATGGCTTTTTTGATGATATTGTCCAACTCTTAATTACCAATTCCGATATCAACCGATACCGATATATACAGTCGTGGAATTAACACATTATTATTAGAGATGTACGATAATGGCTTTTTTGTCGATATTCCGATATTGTCCAACTCTTAATTACCGATACCGATATCAACCGATACCGATATATACAGTCGTGGAATTAACACATTATTATTAGAGATGTCCGATAATGGCTTTTTTGCCAATATCCGATATTTCGACATTGTCCAACTCTTAATTACCGATACCGATATCAACCGATACGATATATACAGTCGTGGAATTAACACATTATTATTAGACATGTCCGATAATGGCTTTTTTTGCCGATATCCGATATTCCGATATTGTCCAACTCTTAATTACCGATTCCGATATCAACCAATACCAATATATACAGTCGTGGAATTAACACATTATTATTAGAGATGTCCGATAATGGCTTTTTTGCAGATATTCCGATATTGTCCAACTCTTAATTACCGATTCCGATATCAACCGATACCGATATATACAGTCGTGGAATTAACACATTATTATTAGAGATGTCCAATAATGGCTTTTTTGCGGATATTCCGATATTGTCCAACTCTTAATTACCGATACCGATATCAACCGATACCGATATATACAGTCGTGGAATTAACACATTATTATTAGAGATGTACGATAATGGCTTTTTTGCCGATATCCGATATTGTCTAACTCTTAATTACCGATACAGATATCAACCGATACCGATATATACAGTTGTGGAATTAAGACATTATTATTAGAGATGTCCGATAATGGCTTTTTTGCCGATTTCCGATATTCCGACATTGTCTAACTCTTAATTACCGATACCAATATCAACCGATACCAATATATACAGTCGTGGAATTAACACATTACTATTAGAGATGTCCGATAATGGCTTTTTTGCCGATATTCCGATATTGTCCAACTCTTAATTACCGATACCGATGTATACAGTCATGGAGTTAACTCATTATTAGAGATGTCCGATAATGTTTTTTTGCCGATATCCGATATTCCGATATTGTCCAACTCTTAATTACCGATACCGATATCAACCGATACGATATATACAGTCGTGGAATTAACACATTATTATTAGACATGTCCGATAATGGCTTTTTTGCCGATATCCGATATTCCGATATTGTCCAACTCTTAATTACAGATTCCGATATCAACCGATACCGATACAGACAGTCGTGGAATTAACACATTATTAGAGATGTCCGATAATGGCTTTTTTGCCGATATCCGATACTCCAATATTGCCCAACTCTTAATTACCAATACCAATATCAACCGATACCGATATAAACAGTCGTGGAATTAACACATTATTATTAGAGATGTCCGATAATGGCTTTTTTGCCGATATCCGATATTCCGATATTGTCCAACTCTTAATTACCGATACCAATATACACAGTCGTGGAATTAACACATTATTATTAGAGATGTACGATAATGGCTTTTTTGCCGATATTCCGATATTGTCCAACTCTTTATTACCGATTCCGATATCAACCGATACCGATATATACAGTCGTGGAATG
>NC_084731.1:14042471-14099971 GCF_033978785.1 Entelurus aequoreus | reverse complement strand
GGAAGGTCACGGGCTTAGCTGCTTACGTGCAGTGATTTCTCCAGATTCTCTGAACCCTTTGATGATATTATGGAGCGTAGATGGTGAAATCCCTAAATTCCTTGCAATAGCTGGTTGAGAAAGGTTTTTCTTAAACTGTTCAACAATTTGCTCACGCATTTGTTGACAAAGTGGTGACCCTCGCCCCATCCTTGTTTGTGAATGACTGAGCATTTCATGGAATCTACTTTTATACCCAATCATGGCACCCACCTGTTCCCAATTTGCCTGTTCACCTGTGGGATGTTCCAAATAAGTGTTTGATGAGCATTCCTCAACTTTATCAGTATTTATTGCCACCTTTCCCAACTTCTTTGTCACGTGTTGCTGGCATCAAATTCTAAAGTTAATGATTATTTGCACAAAAAAAAAAGTTTATCAGTTTGAACATCAAATATGTTGTCTTTGTAGCATATTCAACTGAATATGGCTTGAAAATGATTTGCAAATCATTGTATTCCATTTATATTTACATCTAACACAATTTCCCAACTCATATGGAAACGGAGTTTGTATATATATATATATATATATATATATATATATATATATATATATATATATATATATATATATATATATATATATATATATATTTGTGTATATATATATATATATATATATATATATATATATATATATATATATATACATACAGGTAAAAGCCAGTAAATTAGAATATTTTGAAAAACTTGATTTATTTCAGTAATTGCATTCAAAAGGTGTAACTTGTACATTATATTTATTCATTGCACACAGACTGATGCATTCAAATGTTTATTTCATTTAATTTTGATGATTTGAAGTGGCAACAAATGAAAATCCAAAATTCCGTGTGTCACAAAATTAGAATATTACTTAAGGCTAATACAAAAAAGGGATTTTTAGAAATGTTGGCCAACTGAAAAGTATGAAAATGAAAAATATGAGCATGTACAATACTCAATAGATGGTTGGAGCTCCTTTTGCCTCAATTACTGCGTTAATGCGGCGTGGCATGGAGTCCATGAGTTTCTGGCACTGCTCAGGTGTTATGAGAGCCCAGGTTGCTCTGATAGTGGCCTTCAACTCTTCTGCGTTTTTGGGTCTGGCATTCTGCATCTTCCTTTTCACAATACCCCACAGATTTTCTATGGGGCTAAGGTCAGGGGAGTTGGCGGGCCAATTTAGAACAGAAATACCATGGTCCGTAAACCAGGCACGGGTAGATTTTGCGCTGTGTGCAGGCGCCAAGTCCTGTTGGAACTTGAAATCTCCATCTCCATAGAGCAGGTCAGCAGCAGGAAGCATGAAGTGCTCTAAAACTTGCTGGTAGACGGCTGCGTTGACCCTGGATCTCAGGAAACAGAGTGGACCGACACCAGCAGATGACATGGCACCCCAAACCATCACTGATGGTGGAAACGAAAGCAAATTTTGCATTTCCTTTGGAAATCGAGGTCCCAGAGTCTGGAGGAAGACAGGAGAGGCACAGGATCCACGTTGCCTGAAGTCTAGTGTAAAGTTTCCACCATCACTTCATGCTTCCTGCTGCTGACCTGCTCTATGGAGATGGAGATTTCAAGTTCCAACAGGACTTGGCGCCTGCACACAGCGCAAAATCTACCCGTGCCTGGTTTACGGACCATGGTATTTCTGTTCTAAATTGGCCCGCCAACTCCCCTGACCTTAGCCCCATAGAAAATCTGTGGGGTATTGTGAAAAGGAAGATGCAGAATGCCAGACCCAAAAACGCAGAAGAGTTGAAGGCCACTATCAGAGCAACCTGGGCTCTCATAACACCTGAGCAGTGCCAGAAACTCATGGACTCCATGCCACGCCGCATTAACGCAGTAATTGAGGCAAAAGGAGCTCCAACCAAGTATTGAGTATTGTACATGCTCATATTTTTCATTTTCATACTTTTCAGTTGGCCAACATTTCTAAAAATCCCTTTTTTGTATTAGCCTTAAGTAATATTCTAATTTTGTGACACACGGAATTTTGGATTTTCATTTGTTGCCACTTCAAATCATCAAAATTAAATGAAATAAACATTTGAATGCATCAGTCTGTGTGCAATGAATAAATATAATGTACAAGTTACACCTTTTGAATGCAATTACTGAAATAAATCAAGTTTTTCAAAATATTCTAATTTACTGGCTTTTACCTGTATATATATATATATATATATATATATATATATATATATATATATATATATATATATATATATATATATATATATATATATATAACTGCATGCCAACAAACATCATTGGTTGACATCAAAAGTGGGACTGCTGTGTCTTTAAAAAAAAAAAAGAAAAAAAAAAAAAGTCAACTCTGTCTGTGACTTGTTGTTGCTTAGGAGGTCCACTTCCTCTTTCCTGTGGAGGCACGTGGACCTCACTCCTGCATGTGGACACACACACACACACACACACACACACACACACACACACACACACACACACACACACACACACACACACACACACACACACACACACACAACACACACACACACACACACACACACACACACACTCTCTCTCTCTCATAAGGGACTTCTTCTTCATCTCCCACACAGCAGATGTGTTCTGACAAACTAAGGTAGGACATTTCTTCTTTTTGACCTTCTACTTGTGTACATGTGTCACCTGCGTGTGTACTTGTGTCACCTGTGTGTGTACATGTGTGTGTGTGTCACCTGTGTGTGTCACCTGTGTGTGTACATGTGTGTGTGTGTCACCTGTGGAGCTGTTGTGTGTTCGCCTCCACACAAAGCCTCTTTTCATCAATACATCATTCATCTAACTAGTTGACCCAGCAGTTTGTAGTGTGTGTGTGTGTGTGTGTGTGTGTGTGTGTGTGTGTGTGTGTGTGTGTGTGTGTGTGTGTGTGTGTGTGTGTGTGTGTGTGTGTGTGTGTGTGTATACAAACAGATAGCTAAAACACAAAGTTGTAAAAAAGAGCAGTGGAACTTTAACAATGGACCTTTTTGATGGCTAATATTAACTCCAGTCAGGCTGTATAAACACACACACACACACACACACGCACACACACACACACACACACACACACACACACACACACACAGGGAATGAATGAAACACAGGGGTGTTTTTTTAAAGTGCAGCTGCTGAGATTTCTGCTTTTCTCGGACGATGAGGTCATAGGTGGACACACCCTGAGGGAAGTCTAACAGGAGCATGACTGTAGTCTTCTTGTGTGACATCACAGAACTGAGGTCATCTTGTGTGACATCACAGGACTGAGGTCATCTTGTGTGACATCACAGAACTGAGGTCATCTTGTGTGACATCACAGGACTGAGGTCATCTTGTGTGACATCACAAGACTGAGGTCTTCTTGTGTGACATCACAGGACTGAGGTCTTCTTGTGTGACATCACAAGACTGAGATCATCTTGTGTGACATCACAGAACTGAGGTCATCTTGTGTGACATCACAGGACTGAGGTCTTCTTGTGTGACATCACAGGACTGAGGTCATCTTGTGTGACATCACAGGACTGAGGTCATCTTGTGTGACATCACAAGACTGAGATCATCTTGTGTGACATCACAGAACTGAGGTCATCTTGTGTGACATCACAGGACTGAGGTCATCTTGTGTGACATCACAAGACTGAGGTCTTCTTGTGTGACATCACAGGACTGAGGTCTTCTTGTGTGACATCACAGGACTGAGGTCATCTTGTGTGACATCACAAGACCGAGGTCTTCTTGTGTGACATCACAAGACTGAGGTCATCTTGTGTGACATCACAGGACTGAGGTCATCTTGTGTGACATCACAAGACTGAGGTCTTCTTGTGTGATATCACAGGACTGAGGTCTTCTTGTGTGACATCAAAAGTCTGAGGTCTTCTTGTGTGACATCACAGGACTGAGGTCTTCTTGTGTGACATCACAGGACTGAGGTCTTCTTGTGTGACATCACGAGACGGAGGTCTTCTTGTGTGACATCACAGAACTGAGGTCTTCTTGTGTGACATCACAGGACTGAGGTCTTCTTGTGTGACATCACAAGACTGAGGTGTTCTTGTGTGACATCACAGGACTGAGGTCATCTTGTGTGACATCACAAGACTGAGGTGTTCTTGTGTGACATCACAGAACTGAGGTCTTCTTGTGTGACATCACAAGTCTGAGGTCTTCTTGTGTGACATCACAGGACTGAGGTGTTCTTGTGTGACATCACAGGACTGAGGTCTTCTTGTGTGACATCACAAGACTGAGGTGTTCTTGTGTGACATCACAGGACTGAGGTCATCTTGTGTGACATCACAAGACTGAGGTGTTCTTGTGTGACATCACAGAACTGAGGTCTTCTTGTGTGACATCACAAGTCTGAGGTCTTCTTGTGTGACATCACAGGACTGAGGTGTTCTTGTGTGACATCACAGGACTGAGGTCTTCTTGTGTGACATCACAGGACTGAGGTCTTCTTGTGTGACATCACAAGACCGAGGTCTTCTTGTGTGACATCACAGGACTGAGGTCATCTTGTGTGACATCACAGGACTGAGGTCATCTTGTGTGACATCACAAGACTGAGGTGTTCTTGTGTGACATCACAGGACTGAGGTCATCTTGTGTGACATCACAAGACCGAGGTATTCTTGTGTGACATCACGAGACCGAGGTCTTCTTGTGTGACATCACGAGACCGAGGTCTTCTTGTGTGACATCACAAGACTGAGGTGTTCTTGTGTGACATCACAGGACTGAGGTCATCTTGTGTGACATCACAAGACCGAGGTCTTCTTGTGTGACATCACAGGACTGAGGTCTTCTTGCGTGACATCACTAGACTGAGGTCATCTTGTGTGACATCACAAGACCGAGGTCTTCTTGTGTGACATCACAAGACCGAGGTCTTCTTGTGTGACATCACAAGACTGAGGTCTTCTTGTGTGACATCACAGGACTGAGGTCTTCTTGTGTGACATCACGAGACGGAGGTCTTCTTGTGTGACATCACGAGACCGAGGTCTTCTTGTGTGACATCACAGGACTGAGGTCTTCTTGTGTGACATCACAAGACCGAGGTCTTCTTGTGTGACATCACAAGACCGAGGTATTCTTGTGTGACATCACAAGACCGAGGTCTTCTTGTGTGACATCACAAGACCGAGGTCTTCTTGTGTGACATCACAAGACCGAGGTCTTCTTGTGTGACATCACGAGACCGTGGTCTTCTTGTGTGACATCACGAGACCGTGGTCTTCTTGTGTGACATCCTAAGACCGAGGTATTCTTGTGTGACATCACGAGACCGTGGTCTTCTTGTGTGACATCCTAAGACCGTGGTCTTCTTGTGTGACATCACGAGACCGTGGTCTTCTTGTGTGACATCCTAAGACCGTGGTCTTCTTGTGTGACATCACGAGACCGTGGTCTTCTTGTGTGACATCACAAGACCGTGGTCTTCTTGTGTGACATCACAAGACCGTGGTTTTCTTGTGTGACATCACAAGACCGTGGTCTTCTTGTGTGACATCACAAGACCGTGGTTTTCTTGTGTGACATCACAAGACCGTGGTTTTCTTGTGTGACATCACAAGACCGAGGTCTTCTTGTGTGACATCACAAGACCGAGGTCTTCTTGTGTGACATCACAAGACCGAGGTCTTCTTGTGTGACATCACAAGCAAGGAAGGGGATTTCCTCCCCGTTTGTCCTTTTTATTTGATTCAAAAGGAGTCAAATTGACCATAGACTGGTGAATATTCCACGCTGCACACACCAGCTGGGATAGACTCCAGCTCACATGTGACCCCGCCAGCAGAAGACCAATGCATTCATATTTAGTAATGTCATAAAACTGCTGTATTAAAAATAAACACGCTGGAATGAGAAACATTTCCTCTCAACCAAGGAAAAAAAAGCACCCTCCCCTTCCACTTCCTGTCCACACACCCACTTGTACACAATCCTCTCCACAAGTCATTTGTCATGTCCCATCCAGTATCGGTGGTACATGCGGACAGTCAATCAAAGCCATTTTTCCTTGAAGAAACCCCAAAATATGAACAAAAATACACATAAATAACAAATGAAAGCCACTCTAATGCACTTATTGCACAGTTCTGGACATAAACATGACGTCTGCGGCTCAAATCCTCCACAAAATACACACAGCAGTCATTTTAAGTTTGTTTTCTAACGAGATTCATCACATTTTGGAACATCTACTTTTTATCTCGGAAATGTGGGCGGGGCTTCGCCAGAAGCTTCATCCCAAGTCCTGTTATTTCCATGCAGGCTGTGGGGGAATGAGCCAATATGGCTTCCAGAAGCATCCTTGTAGATGTGAATCAAAGTGTGGTATTTTATTTAGCAGTCTTTAAATACTTTCTACCTTCTTTTACTTCTCCACATGCTCCGGCGGTCACTTACTTCCATCAGGTAAACCCAAAAAAAGCCTGTTAGGAAACTAATTGTTTCAAAGCAAAACATTGTATTTGTAGATTAGTATTTTTACAAATATAAGCCACACTCACTAAATTTTAGAAGAAAAAATATTTGTCCATATATTAGATACTGTATATACGTTGTGAAATGAGTTTTTTTACGCAGAAAGATTCTGTAAAAATATATTTACATACTTCGTTTGCAAACGATGGCAGTAAAACGGCTGGTCAAGCAAAACAGAAGTCATCGTCACTAGCCGCGGAAGCTAGTTCTCCAATCACGGTGATATCTTGGTGAATTTACTGAGGAACTAGTGAAACTGAAACAAAAAGAATGCCAATGTAAGTTAATAATACTTAGTTAATGCTAACGGTGCTAGCTTTATTACATGTTGTTTGCGCGTACAAATATGCACAAAAACATCAGACATGGGAGGGTTTAATACGTATAAATTGTTTTAGTTGTATTGTAAAACTTACAAACGTTGCTTGGAGTGACGGATGAAGAGTCCCGACGAGTAGTAACGCTATGGACGGCTAGAAGACCGAACGGCATTCTAGTTGGGAAAAAAAAAAAATTGCTGCCGGTAAATGGAAGGACACTGCAGCACCTGCAGTGAGCGAACTAGTCCAAAAGATGGCGCCATAACACAAACAAAAACGCACCCTTCGTGTTTTGTAAAATAATTTCTTATTATGGCCGCCAGCGAAGAAAAATCCATAAATTAGCTGCTCTGTCTTATAAACCGCAGGGTTCAAAGTGTAGGAAAAAAATAGCGGCATATCATCTGAAATTTGCTGTGCTTAGTATTTCATTCACCTAATAATTTGCTTTTTTAAAAATAAGTTTAAGGGGTCATATTATGATTTTTTTTTTTCGACATTTAAAACGCTTGTGGTCATGAGTTGTTAAACTTGTTTCACCAAGTACCACCTCAGAAAACTATATTATATTATTTATATAATAGATTATATATATGTAATATTATATATATATATTACATATATATATGTACATATGTATACATATATATACACCTCACACATATACATATATACACACACATATATCTATGTATATATACATACAGGGACGTGCACATGATTATAGAGGGCAGGGGCTCAAAGTCAGAAAAGGGCAGGAATTTTTTTTTGGTCCTTTACACAATATGGAAATTAATGTAAAATTAAATTTGCTAATAGGAAGCTAACTACTTAGCTGTGTGTCCTTTGTAGTTAAAAGTGATTGCCTTTTCTTTTGTGTCAACAAATTATTGTCATAATCAGTTAATTCACATTATCATAGGCTTGGAAGACATGAAAAGCAACAAAACACTGGTAATATTGAACATTGAACAGTGCAACATGAACTTTGAAAAAAAATACAAAAATAAATACCCAAATGGAAAAAACTTCAATGTGAAAATCTGTCCTTCTTCCCTTAACTTGATGAAAACACCATCAAGTTGTAACTTATGGTCTTTCTCACTTAATGCTCAGACTAAACAACTGAAACGCAATACAGGGCCAAAAATATTGACCAGGGGCCAGTAGGGCTGTATCCTTTCTTTTTTTGGCATAATTAACATAATAAATAAATGATAAATGGGTTACTACCTTCAAGGTACTCAAAGCGCTTTGACAGTATTTCCACATTTACCCATTCACACACTGATGGAGGGAGCTGCCATGCAAGGCGCTAACCAGCAGCCATCAGAGGCAAAGAGTGAAGTGTCTTGCCCAAGGACACAACGGACGTGACTAGGAAGGTAGAAGGTGGGAATTGAACCCCAGTAACCAGCAACACTCCGATTGCTGGCACAGCCACTCTACCAACTTTGC
Source organism: Entelurus aequoreus (assembly GCF_033978785.1). Lineage (NCBI taxonomy): Eukaryota > Metazoa > Chordata > Actinopteri > Syngnathiformes > Syngnathidae > Entelurus > Entelurus aequoreus. Next base: position 14,091,660 of record NC_084731.1, on the reverse strand, counting down.
CACGCCTTCCCACATGAATCAAGTTTAAATACAGATGGCAATATTCCTAACAGATAACCTACATCTTATATTCCCCAGAATGCTGAAATTATTATTATTATTATTAATAATAATAATAATAATTATTATCATCATTTTTATTCTTATTATTGTTATTATCATTTTGTTAACCCACACAGTAATAGCAAAGTCACAATAAACTTTATATCTAAAACTCTACTGTGAGAAAAATGTGATCCGCCGTAAACACAGTGCATTTTATTTTGAAAATTAACCCGGTGTTTTATTTTGTATTTTGTTCACTACTTCCTGTCCCGCACGATCCGCTCTGCTCTGTGCGGACTTGATGTGCCGCGCTCAATTGATGCGCCGTGCTCCGACGTCCGGCAAAAACTGAAGCTGACACATTGACTAATAGAATAATACAGCCTTTTTCTGAAATATTACCCATATTAGATGCTGAATAAGTGGACAGCGACTAGACCATAACATAACTCACAGGTTCAACTTGCTCCACTGTCACGTCTCAGGAGCGCAGTTGACTCTCTCTCCTCTCACTTACTCACATTCGCCCTCTCTCTCTCTCTCTCTCTGGCGGAACGGCAGGCTCAAACAACCCGGTATTACAAGGTATAATAGACTGTATTTATATTATTCACAAGTGAATAATGCTGTATAATAGACTATTTATATTATTCACATGTGAATAATGCTGTATAATAGACTGTATTTATATTATTCACATGTGAATAATGATGTATAATAGATTGTATTTATATTATTCACATGTAAAAAATACTGAAGTGTTTATTGTGAGCGAACTGTGGTGCTGAATTTCCCCCAGGGTTCAATAAAGTACTTTCTATTCTATTCTATACTCTCAGGGCTGTAGACAAAGTGTCTCCGCCCACTCAAGATAACATTATCAATGCTGATCACCTTAAATGATTAGCGTGATTACTTTGTATTATTTGAGGCACTTGGAAGAACAGACGGTCGTTGTCTGAGAAAAGTGTGGAGAGCTGCTGGATTTAGATCAGGCAGAGCCCAGGGCCGCCTCGTCAAACAAGAACGAACGCCTGCTTCATCTCGTGAGTCACGTCTCGTTACGGATGACCACGCCGTCAGGCAAGTATGTCCCCGCCCACGTTCATGACGCCAGCAGCACTTTGTTTACTCGCTGAAATGAGGGCGGAGTCTGAGCGGAGTCACCTGTCAAGTGTCAAGAGGTTTGGGAGCAGGAGCACAGGAGCGAGTTTGGAGTCTGGGAAATTAGCAGCAGCTGAAAATGGGAGGCACAGCGAGTCAGAGGAAGAGCAGCAGTGTCACGTGAGTCCATGACATGGCATTGGTGTGTTCATGCTAACTGCAGTCAATGACCTGCCATTGGTGTATTCACACCCTCTAATACTGCTAAGTGCTGCATTCACATGGCGGTACTCTCGCATGGCGTTTATTTCATGTTGTTTAGAAAATACTAGTATTTCTCATTATAAACATGTAAGCTAACATAACAGGTTTGAATCAGGTGATATTTACACACGTGGAACATGAACTGACAGAGAATCAGAGTGATGTGGTGGAAAACACCTTTGTTGTGTGTGTGTGTTTATAATTGGCTACACGCCTGCACGCTTCTTAGTATGGACTTTCATTTGTGTCTTTATTACCAAAGAGTTTTATGACACTGTGTTTAAGTTTTTGCGTTTGAATTTTGTGAACTGATTTTTTTTTTTTTTTTTACATCAAATTAAGCTGACAATTTCCTTGAAAAAAATGTAGTGTTTTAGAATTCAGTGTATGACAATTTGCAATAATTTCTATAGTTTAAAAACGTTCAGCAGGCAGCATTGAAATGTTGTGTTATGCCCAGTTAACTGCTTTTTTTTATGCTGTTTTGCCAAGACCCGTGTCACGTGACTTCAAACCTGACACCTCATTGGCTGCTTCTGAGACAGGATCGATTGCTTCGGCCTTCATTTAGCGGAAATGAGTCTTGCTTTTTGAAGCAGCGAATTTTAAAACACTAAATTTTTCAGCGCTGTTTTTTTACGCTTACATAAAAAAAAAAATTCGGTGAATTTTCATACGCTGAATATTTTTTACACTGAATTTTAAAACACTTACAACTAAATTGTCAGTTTGATGTAAAAAAAAAAAAAAAAAAAAAAAAAAAGTTCCCCAAATTCAAATGCAAAACATTCAGTTACATAAATTAAGTGTGAAAAAAAGCTTACTTAATAAAAACAAAACTAACCTCCATACTTGGCACCGGTCGTAACATGAAGCGATAACACAACCGGTTCTTGGTACTTTTGTGTGCCACATGAGCATTGTTACAGTTGCAGTCATGTGCTACAATCTCATGTCTGAGCACGCCCACACAGGATGACATCACTGTGAGAAACGCAGCTCGACTGTGTCAGTATTTGCTCAGGGCGATGCATGGCCCGCCTGGCGGTCTTGCACTGCTGCTGGTCGGACCCTCAGAACCAGTGTGGCTTATCCTTTGTACAAAGCACAGTTGTCCATAATAACAGGAGTCAGATACCGTTTTAGCTCTGGGCGGCTGGGTCTATGTCAGTTTGAGGGTCCGCGGTCTCGGTCTCCGCTTTGACCCAGGCTTTGGGGGACGCGCTCTTCTCGGTTTTGGATGGCGGCATGTCCGCCTGGCACTTGTCTGCAAATCTTTCACGGGCTTTCTCCCAATTCTTTTGGGATTTGGTCCTGGTGAGCGAGGCGTCATCCAGCGACACGGTGGCACACGCCCCCAGTCCGGACTGGGCCTTCCTGATTTTGAGATGAATCTAAAAGACACGTTCAGCAGACAGAAAATCAATCCAAACAAACAAACACAAGTTTCACCCTGTAAAGAATGGCACCAAAACAAAGGATCATACTATTGACGGCTGGGAAAAATATGCGCCATTAGGTACTTAATCTATTTTTACGAAATGTATTCCTTCTTTCCGTTTCGACTGAAAAAATATATGCACCGCATGAAATTGCAAAACTTTATTATGCAATGTGGCAACAAGTATTAAAATGCTCAAACATTTATTTTGTCAAAATAAACAAATACTGAATATGGGATCAATTATTTAAATTTGTTTTAAATATTAAATGAACCAAAAATATGACTTATTATATCTTTGTGGAAAATATTGGACACAGTGTGTTGTCAAGCTTATGAGATGCGATGCAAGTAGGGATGATACTCGAAACCGGTTTTCTCGGTTGTTCGATAAGAAAAGAACCGAGTCCTCGGACTCGAATCCCTTTTTGAGAACCAGTACCCGTTATCGAGACCACTATAGTAAAGAAAAAGAGTTGGTTCCTTATTCGAATCCCTGGGAACGAATCCCGTCCCGACCAGAAATGCTCCGTGCGACATCACAAGAAACGGCGTCACGTAGCTCAGTCATTAGGCGCAGATAGCGAAAGCATGAAAAAAATGGACGGGAAAAAGCGCTCCAAGGTGTAATAAAGTTCAAAACAAAAGGTATAATCCAATGAATAACTTTACTGAGAGATTTGAGCAGGGTACAAACACATGAAGAACACTTTTACGACCAACCGGAAACATAGCAACCAGGCTAGCAACGCACCTCCTTTACGGCAGCTGGCGCAACGTTCTTAAAGCAACCGCAGCACATACATATATGACATCTCCCTTTTTTAACTTTCGTTTTTCCTTCCTTGTAAACAAAACCAAATAACACTGTATATGTGTTGTCTGTCTAATTATAAATAATGCAGACGAGGCATGTTAGCTGAGTTCTTGACGTTTACTTTCACAGGGTGCTCATTCTTAGCTGCCGGGTGACGATATGCAACAACACTTTTCGGGGCTACCGCGCATGCTCGTCACTCCCGTTGCATGATAGGTAGTGTAGTTGTTATATTCCCTAGCTCATAACATCTTTCCCCATATAAGGAAATAATGTTAACTCAAAGTGTATTTCTTTTTTTAGCTTTAACTTTTCATTTTTTTAGCATTGTATCCACATTTGCAAAGAACTTTTCTCTTCATAGAATTTTCTTTCAATAAAGAAATAAAGTGCAAAAATGTCAAAGCATCATAACAAACAGTTATGTCAAATAGCAGCAGAATTGCACTTTTTGGAAAGCTGTATTATTTTTAGTTTTGTGCCCAAGGGACTGATTTTATGTAACACTATATTATTATTTATACACCTATAGTGATCACAGAGACAGGTTGTTTTTGTGTTACTGTATATATTTGTTTTTCTGAAAAAATCCCACTTAATATACTTTGGGTAACAACAGTCAATATTTATTTATTTTATTTTATTTTTTTAGGGGGGTAACAGTCAATATTTATTTATTTATTAGATTAAATTGTTTTCTTATATAATACAAGTGAGCTTTTGTTAAACCAAATATTGTGTGTTTTTTTCCATATACAACAACCTATCTGGACTCGATAAGAGAATCGATAAGGAATCGGTTCGATAAGAGGATTCGATAACAGGCTCGAACTCGATAAATTCTTATCAAACATCATCCCTAGATGCAAGTGTAAGCCACTGTGACACTATTGTTCTTTTTTTACTTTTTTTTTTATAAATGTCTGTAATGATAATGTCAATGAGGGATTTTTAATCACTGCTATGTTGAAATTGTTACTAGTATTGATAGTGTTATTGATAATATTAATTTTTGTTTCACTACTTTTAGATTGTTCTGTGTCGTGATTGTGTCTCCTCGCAATTGCTCTGTTTATTGCTATTCTGAATGTTGCTGGGTCAGGTTTGGTTTTGGAATTGTATTGCATTATTATGGTATTGTTGTGTATCGTTTTGTTTGATTGATTAATAAATACTTAAAAAAACCACAAAAAAAACAACTAATACTTAAATATTTGCTTGACTAAAGATTTCAAAGCAAGTAATCCATCAAAATTGTACAACGGAAAGATGACAGGGGTCCAATTTACGGTGGATTTTACAGCATATTACCGTAAATGGAAATAACTGTAAAATTATGACAACAGAGCTGCGTTTTTTACGGTAAAATTTTAAGTAGTTGTTTTTACGGTGTGTCACTGTAAATGGAAAATCGGCACCACAGTTTTTTACGTTAAAAAACTAACAACTCAGTTGCTAAAATAAATTACAGAAGAGTTTCCCATTTACAATAAAGTTGTAAAAACCATCGGGAATTTTAAAGTATAATTCTGGCGACTGAGCTGCCAGCTGTCAAAAACTATGAGTACTGTTTTTGACATTTACCCTAATATTTTGTAGAAAAAAATATAATTGTACAATAAAAACTGGTTATCAGAATATTACTGTAAAATATACAAGCTTTTTTTAACAGTGTGTGTTAAAAAAAAATATAAGTCATATATTTTCCGCTATGCCGAGCGGCCCCCAGGGATTCGAATAAAGAACCAAATCTTATTCTTTACTATAGCGGCTTCGATGACGAGAACCGTTTCTCAAAAAGGGATTCGAATCCATGGAATCGGTTCTTTTCTTATCGAACAATCGGGAGAACCGGTTTTCGAACATCATCCCTACTATACTTCAAAGTACGCATTCTTTTACCAAAATAGGGACTTGATTCATGTTTACATTCTTTCTTATGGGGAACTCCGCTTCTCTTTATGAGCTTGTCCATTTACAAACCGGGTTCAACAGGTAAATCAGGGTTCTGCTGTACTTCTTCTTGGAAAAATGTACTCTGTTATCATACGATTAATTATTTTTTACCTTTTGAAACAGATTTCTGACAAAAACCGAGGTAGCTCGGTATTTCAATGGGAAAAAATAGTTTGGAGCAAAATTTGAGGTTGACTCTGAAGTTCCACTGAAGTCTGAAGCAAAGCCTGACAAGCAGAATTGAAATCTACCATTAGGTAAAAACTTACCGGGTCTTTCATTCCGCTTCCCCCTTTTCCTAGTCCCTCTCCTTTCTTCCAGCCCATCTTTTCCAGCATCTTTCTTCCTTTATTGACTTCGCTGATCTCCCTTTGAGATGGCAGAAATACATAAGTGGTCACCGAGCGTCTCATTTGGGTTGGCGACCTCGTCGCCTGTGATGAATGTGAACTTACACGTGAACAGAAGCTGGGGCATCATCTTGTTGGAAAACCCCCTCGCTGCCCACGGTCTGCCGGCGAGACTCGGCCCGGTCCTTGTACTTTGGGTTTTTTAGGGCTTTGCCTTCCTCAAACTCTTTACTCTGTTGACAGGGAAGCAGCAGAAATGGGTAAGAGTGACAGCGAGGAGGGGGTCAACTAAGCATGGCACTGTGTTGTTACCTGGAGGCCATATTTGGCCTTTATCTGCTTGAGCTCCTTCTGTCTCAGCACTTCTTTATCCTCTTTGCTGAGAGTTGGTCCTTTGGTGACACACACACAGACTCGTTTTAATATTTGAGGTGTATTATGGAAGATTTCTTTGTAATATATCCGTTAACACGATACAGTGCAATACAAGCCCAGTATCAACATTTCTACTATTATAAAGACAATCCATTTTGATTTAATTATTGTGTGAATGACCATATATACTAGGGGTGTAACGGTACACAACAATTTCGATTCGTTACGTACCTCGGTTTAAAGGTCACGGTTTGGTTCATTTTTGGTACAGTAAGAAAACAACAAAATATAAATTTTTGGTTATTTATTTACCAAAGTTGTAAACAATGGCTTTATCCTTTTAACATTGGGAACACTATAATAATTCTTCCCACGTTAATCAACATTAAACTGCCTCAAGTTGTTGCTCAGATTAAATAAAATGACAAAACTTTTCTTCTACATATAAAAAGTGCAACATTAAACAGTTTCAAGTCAACTCATCATGCTTAATTTATTACAGCATTTGGGAAGCCTGTAGTTGATTTTTATTATGTAAATGTTATATTTTTATCAGCATGTGATAGCAGGGACCCTGCCATTCAAAACTAGGCTGCTGCATTACTAATGATTAATGTAACTATAGCTGAAAAAATAGTACAATAGCAATAGGAGAGACTATTCATCCCTGAACACCATGGAGTTCATGTAGGCTTAATGATGCAGTTACATTATTATATCAACTATCAGAGACAGAAACTCTTCATTTAACATAATGTCCTTTTTTGCTGCTTCAACACAGCTCAATCAACACAGAAATAGGTCAAATGAAATAACAGACAGACAGGGCTTTGCTGTCCGTAACACGCACGCACGCACTTCCAGGAAATTCCTATTCAAATGGATGGCCATGTTCAAAGTTCCACAATGACCAAAATTCTCAAAACTTGGCGCCACTTTTAACCCGATTTGGACCTTTCAACCATCCACACACACACTACTCTTCCAATATGTCGAAGGCAATAGGGATGATGTTTGATAAGAAATTATCGAGTTCGAGCCTATTATCGAATCCTCTTATCGAACCGATTCCTCGTCGATTCTCTTATCGAGTCCAGATAGGTTGTTGTATATGGAAAAAAACACACAATATTTGTTTTAACAAAAGCTCACTTTTATTATATAAGAAACAAATTAAATCTAATAAATAAATAAATATTGACTGTTACCCCCCCAAAAAAAATATAAAATAAATAAATATTGACTGTTGTTACCCAAAGTATATTAATTGGGATTTTTCAGAAAAACAAATATATACAGTAACACAAAAACAACCTGTCTCTGTGATCACTATAGGTGTATAAATAATAATATAGTGTTAAATAAAATCAGTCCCTTGGGCACAAAACTGAAAATAATACAGCTCTCCAAAAAGTGCACTTCTGCTGCTATTTGACATAACTGTTTGTTATGATGCTTTGACATTTTTACACTTTATTTCTTTATTGAAAGAAAATTCTATGAAGAGAGAAGTTGTTTGCAAATGTGGTTACAATGCTAAAAAATGAAAAGTTAAAGCTAAAAAAAGAAATACACTTTATTGAGTTAACATTATTTCTTTATAGGGGGAAAGATGTGATGTTATGAGCTATGCTAGGAATATAACAACTACACTACCCAGCATGCAACGGGAGTGACAAGCATGCGCGGTAGCCCCGAAAAGTGTTGTTGCATGTCGCCACAGAAGGATGAGGTTATGAGCACGCTGTGAAAGTAAACGTCAAGAACTCAGCCAACACGCCTCGTCTGCATTATTTATAATTAGACAGACAACACATATACAGTGTGACTTTGTAACGTTTACAAGGAAAGAAAAACAAAAGTTAAAAAAGGGAGATCATGTCATATATGTTGTTTATATATGTATGTGCTGCGGTTGCTTTAAGAACGTTGCGACAGCTGCCGTAAAGGAGGTGCGTTGCTAGCCTGGTTGCTATGTTTCCGGTTGGTCGTAAAAGTGTTCGTCATGTGTTTGTACCCTGCTCAAATCTCTCAGTAAAGTTATTCATTGGATTATACCTTTTGTTTTGAACTTTATTACACCTTGGAGCGCGGTCCATTGTTTTTCCTGCTTTCGGTATCTGCGCCTATGACTGAGCTACGTGACGTCATTTCTTGTGATGTCCCACGGGGCATTTCTGGTCGGGACGGGAGTCGTTCCGAGGGATTCGAATAAAGAACCAACTCTTTTTCTTTACTATAGTGGTCTCGATAACGGGTACCGGTTCTCAAAAATGGATTCGAGTCCGAGGACTCGGTTCTTTTCTTATTGAACAACCGGGAAAACCGGTTTCGAGTATCATCCCTAGAAGGCAATACATGTTTTCCCTTTCCCAAAATTCCATTTTTTTCCAGAATTTCTCCCCATTGACAATGAATGGACAATATGCATACTTAAGCATATCCCACATTTCTCATCCAATTCGAACCGTTCCACCATCCACACACAACATTCAAGCATTTCAGTTCCACTCACGCGTATCGGTGGTTCGGCGGCTTGCTCACATAGGGCATTCACACGCAATTCCTACCTGAATTGCAAATTCTAGTTACTCGGATAGTTAGAAGTCCGATACATTGTTTTTAATGGCCACATTTTTGACAAAGCTCTTGTATTGTGCATTTTTTCACCATTGCTGAGGATGCTCTCACCTGGCGCCTCCTCTCTCTTGTGCTTGCTGAGGTGAGCCATCACCTGGCCGGGCTCGCAGCCGTCGCAGGTGTCTGTCCCTGCGTGGATATGGAAGGACAGCACCGTCTCTCCCATCTTTACCTCGTCGCCGTGCATCAGTGGGTGTGGCTCACACTTGGTTTTGGGCTGCAGATGACACAAATAAGTCATTTTTAGGTTAAAAAAACAAAAACAAAAAGATTAATCACACCTTTGAATTTTGATTAATCATAACTCATCACAGGTTATTACTCGCTTGGATAATTAAAATTAACTTAAAAGAGACCCCTATATTTGGACACAAATGCAATTCTATAGTCAGAATGTCATACAAGATTTCTTTCAAAGTGTTACTTGAATGCACATCATTCTTGCTAACGTTTATCTAAAGTCCTGTCGGGGTATTTTGAGGAGAAATTTGCAAAGGCCTGGGCCGATAACAAATTTTGCTAGACGATATATTGTCCTACATTTTTGCCGATAAACAATTCTATTGTCAGCATTATTTTGAGACCAAATCAAGCATTAATGTAATCACGTAAGTAACCCTTTTAAACGCAATCTATTATATTTATTAATATTTCTTACCATTGTAATTGGAAGGCCAAGTCTTTTTGACTACCGTATTATCCGGACTGTAAGATGCAAGCTTTGAACCCTGCGGCTTATACAAATGTGCGGCTAATCTGTGGATATTTCTTCATGGAATGGATTAAGCAAAGAAATCAAACCATGTACTAAAAAATGATCCACTTTAAGAAACCGTTCAAACTCAAAGTGTTTACAAAGAACAAGGAAGAAGAATCTTAAAAAACATCATATTGAAAAAGGAGAAGATCTTATTCATTTCATAAAATATGAAATTACTTTTGTGTTTTGTTTGATAAGCCATTTTACAGGCAATGTTAGGAAACAATTAAGGTATGTAAATACACATTTACAAAATATTTTTATGTAAATATCTCATTTCACAACGTACCGTCCAGTGTGGTTTATATATATATATATATATATATATATATATATATATATATATATATATACACACACACATATATATATTTGTATACATATATACATATATATATATATATATATATATATATATATATATATATATATATATATATATATATATATACTGGTGCGGCTTATAGTTCTGAAAATAAAAGTTACATAATGAAATATAATACAATAATTTTGACAAAATCTCTGTCAGCAAAAATTGCGCTACAATAAATATTGACCATCTTGAATTGCAGTTTCTTCCACAGTTGGAAAAACTGTCTGAGTTTGGATGTTTTTTTTGTTTTTTTGCCATTTCTTTCCAACAAATTCAGCATTATTGCTTGCTCGTTCGTTCGTATTTGTAGGCTCATCTTGCTCATTCGGTTTGAAGACGAAACATTCGCACACAGAACATTTGGCTTTGCCAAATTTGGATGTCGCGACCAGCGAGGCTCTGACGCTGTCTGAAGCTAGCAGTCACGCCTCCACTCACAGAGACAAAGATTGTAGATGACTGACAAGAGGGTTCGCTCATTTAATTTAATTCTGCTATTGAATAAACCCGCTCAGGTGCTGAGAGCGATGCAGTGTAAAACTTCTTGAACTCTGAAAACGAGAGACAAAGAAAAATTGTGATTTATACTGTAGATTAGGGCTGGGCGATATATTGATATACTCGATATATCGCGGGTTTGTCTCTGTGCGATATAGAAAATGACTATATGGTGATTTGGGAGTATTCGCTCTCACGCAGTTGCTTTTAGCTGCGGGCATTACACTACTGGCTCTTCTCACTCTTTGTTGTCTCTCCTTCTCACGGAGACATAAAACAAGCGCACTTTCTTACATACATCACATACGTATACGCCCTCGCGGAGCAGAGAGGTAGCAGCATGGGTAATGTTAGCTGTGATGCGAGTGGTAATACGAGAGAAAGAAGGTGCAAATCTGGTAACAAATAGAGGAAGAATTAATTCCGAAGAAAAACAGCAAGGGGTCCACCGTCTGGCGGTGGTTTGGCTTCAAGCGGGAAGATGTCGAACAGACAACCGTAATTTGTCAAGTGTGGGGCAAAAAAAGCGTTGCTACAAAAAGTAGCATTACTGGTAATATGTAGCATAATTTGAAAAGTCACCCGCTAGAGAATGAAGAGTGTTTGAAACTCTGCATGTCAACATCTCCGTTCGGTGCCACACCCACAAAATGCAGAGGCAACCATTTCCACATCAACACCGTATGAAAAAAATAGTCAACAACAGAAGGAGATAACGTCCGCAGCGAAGGACATACACTATTGGATTTCCTATTATGCAGCTCATTTTTTATTTGACACTTATTGAAATATCTTGTGTGACATCATGCACAAAAGTGCACTTTATTTGTTTTAAACTATTGTAGTGGCGTTCTGTACAAAAAGTGGACTTTAATTTAGTGTTGTTTTGATAAGTCATCTTAGTGACATCATGCACAAAAGTGCACTCATAGCTTATTTAAAATGTCTCTGACAATCTTGCACTTTCTGTTTTGAAATGACATGAATGTTTGTGCCACTGCTTAATAACTGTTTAATAAATACACTTTTAGTTGTGATTTCCCTCTCTGCATGAAAGTTTAAAAGTAGCATATATTAATGCACTATGAAGAAGAATGTTTGAATGTAGACACATAGAATCATCAAACTGCTGTGATTATATGCATCAAGTATTCATTCAAGGCTAAGGCAAAATATCCAGATATATATGGTGTATCGTGACATGGCCTAAAAATATCGAGATATTAAAAAAAGGCCATATCGCCCAGCCCTACTGTAGATGGCGGGAAACTTGAGTTTATTTGCATTTATCGTTTGATTAATTGACTAATTGATTATCGGCCCAAGCCTAAGCAGGCACACCAGTGGGAGTCTGCATTTACCTGATCCCTGACCGTGTAACAACCAACGGCGCATTTCAGGTAACCATGCACGGTTAAGGTAAATGAGCATAATCACTCAAGATAAATTATGTGATTAATCTGCGTAAATTTGATTAATGCAATTATTTTTTGTGAATAACTGCATGCATGATTTATTGCATTAAATCTGGTCGCCCTAAAAAACAAAAAAAACAAGGGTTTGACAAAATGTGCACCTGTAGGATTCTGTTGCCGTTGATGACCGTTCCATTCTGACTCCCCTGATCCACCAGCATGTAGCTCTGCTGTTGCTGGTCAAAGTAGACCTCAGCGTGGAACTACAACCCATCAAAAACAGTCAAACCACCATCTGTACGTGTGAGTAAGCCTACTGCCCATTTAGTCATACCTTGCTCACTCCCATTTCTGCTATCCGGATCGCATGGTCCATGTCTTTCTCTCTGCAACAAACGGAGACATTTCAATTCTCAATTAAAACCTCTTTAGGGCTTGACGTGGAGTTTGAAAAGGGCGTGATGATATTTTCCTTTGAAAGAAAAGAAAAAGCATGCACACCTGCCAATGGTGGCTGCAGAGTCGGCCGTGATGATGAATAGGGTGCCGACCTGCAGCACTGGAGACCGGACCACAGTCACTCTCACACATGGCGGCCAGAGTTCTGGAATAGTGAGAATAATGAGAGGTCAAGAAGTGCGATACACTGATGGCCTTTGACAGAGCAGACAAAACTACTAAAAAGAACACAATACTGTTGTTGCCAAAAAAGGCTTGTAGAACCACACAAACTGAGCTTATATCAAAACAGTACACTCCAATGTTACTTGCCGGTTGAATAACTGCACCACCAATAATATCTTTGCCCTTCCCTCACCGACTAACTGGTGAACATGAGCTGATGCAAGTGGTTGCTGCTCACCTGGCCGGCACTGAGTCTCCATCTCAGACTGTGGACTGTGGTTGCAAGGGGAGCTGGCAGAAGGAGACCTGGAGACAGGAGACTCCCAGTGCTCCTTCTCAGACTCGGTCAGCTCCCCCTCCTCTGGCTCACTGTTACCCTCGCTCTGAGTCCCCGAACCACGGTCCTTCTGTCGCGACTTGGATCTCTTCTTTTTCTTCTTTGATTTCCTCTTCTCGTCGTGGTTTGAACTTTTGCGCTTCTTTCTCTTCGACGAGGACCGGTCTCTGTCGCTCTGCCGTTTGGAGTCTCTTTCTCGCGGAGACAGCTCGGGACTACGAGATCTTTGTCTGGATCTGCGCTTGGTCGCGTGGTGGTCGTTGTCTTCCATCTTGACATCATCAAATAAGAACTCCTGTTTTATCGGACAGTGAGCGGTGAGAATAAACCTCAAGCGACATTAACGGACTATAGGACGGCTGGCTTTGGAGATCCCAAGTGATTTGGGGAGTTTAGTTTCAGTCTTCAAATGCAGCTCACCACGGTCTCCCATTAAACGAGTGAAGAGGGAGGTTCTCACAGAAGAAAAGGCATGGTTGATTGCACAAAAAATGTGCAGTGCTTGAGCAAACATTGTCGCATGTTAAAATGCAAGGATGTTTATTTCAATAAATGATGATGATTTGTGTTGGGAGTGTAAAATGCCTTTCTTTGCCTTCCTTGTTTGGTTACCAGCTCTTCATTTTGTGTGTTTGTGTGTGTACCGTATTTCCTTGAATAGCCGCAGGGGCGCTAATTAATTTAAAACCTCCTGTCACTCCGGCGTTTACCGGAAGCCTGCGGGATGGCTGTGCATGCGCTAATTATTTTAAAACCTCTTCTCACTCCGGCGTTTACCAAAAGGAATGCGGTAAATTTAGGCGTGCGCTTTGAGTGTGATGTAAGCATACCATCATGAAAAGCACATTTAATAAAAAAAACGTTATTATGGTCTTACCTGTACTTATAAATGGAGTCCATTTGCAGCTCCTTCTGACCAAAAGCATCGATAACTTGTTTATAGAAGTCTTCCTTATTTTCTTTCTTCAGTTTTAAAAGTCTCTCTGTCTCGATGGAGATATTCCTTTAATTATTACCTCCTGCTTCGATTGAAAGTCCAGTTTAGAAAACTGTTTTATTTTAGATACCAGTATGTAATCCTCCATGTTAAAAGTTCAGGCGAGAGGAAAAAAAAAAAAAAACTGTTGCTGCGTGTTGTCACTTCTTCTGCAGTACCGGAAGTCGCAAGAAGGATCACTAGCGCCCTCAACCACCAGGAGGCGGGAGTCATTTAATGACTCATACCGTATTTGACACACGCAGATACGGTATATTAATAAAACATAGCTGCTTACTGTTCTTTTTAGCATACCGTACCGGTATTCAATAGCTTGTACTTTAAATCCTAGTGAATAACTCTTTATCTTTTTTCCTTTGTGCGATTGCAAACTACTGAAATCAGCTTCCTCCATTTTGAAAATGAGGACAAGTAAAGCGTCACTCGTGATGTAAAGAATTTGACCCGGCGGAAGTTCTAGACATATGCTAAATATTTTGCGAAACGAGTTTTACACGGCGAAAATTATAGACATGCGATAATAAAATTAATATTTTGCGAAACGAATTTGATCCGGCGTTAATAATGAACCGGCGATAAGGCCAAGCATGCGTTAATTATTTTGAGAAACGAGTTTGACCCGGCAGTAATTCTAGACGTGCGAATACTATATTCCCTGCGCCAATTCAAGGAAATACGGTATATATATATATATATATTGTAGATAATGCATATGTTTAAGAGCTATTTCTTTATTCATAATCATGTTTGAATCAGCTCATTTCTTTCCTTAATTTTACTCTGTATACTAGTTTCTCTTTGTCTTCAGATTGCCTGGTTAGATAGGGTCGTAAACCATCAGGAATGTGAACACAACCCCCAAGTCTCTCTTCTTATCAGTGTTGGGGGGAGGGGAAAGGCGGGCTTTCTTTGTGTGAAAAGAGTTGCTTTTGGCCGGTGGAATGCCAGATCAACTTGGGCTGCGCATTTGTATGTGTTGTTCGAGGCTGGTCTCATTATTGCCAAAGCTTTGACAATAAAATTACAAAATACCTATTCTGTGCTTGGTGGTACCGTTTGAGTTCAGTTGATATGTCATTAAGGAACTTGGGACTGACCAGCGTTTTACATCCCACTTGGAGGAACATCTGGTCAAACGCAACAATTTGGGGGCTTCGTCCGAGATGACACGCTGACAATTGGACCTTCTCTTGCAATCTTCTGGACAGACTCACATGGCCAAAACATAATTCAAGGTAAGCAGAACCTTTCTTTTTAGATAAAATCTGCATTAGGAGTCTGCCCAGAAGTCTGTAAGTTAAACACTGCTTTGTACCCCAGACACAGAATGGTGATTTTGATAGATTGATTGCATTTTTGCCGAGCCTGCCATTGCATTAAAATTGTAAATAGGTGGTCAACTCACGCCATTGTGTCTCGATTACCGTGACGGGCAGTTTCATTGACGAGTGAACTAATAGTTGGGTGTGGCTCACCCTGGGTAGTTGGTCGCCGCCTAAAAGAGTAACGGGTTAAAGGCCCTCGTATGATATGGAGGTTAGAGGCCTGCATATTGCACGATAAATTGCACGGGTTAGAGTTAGAGGCTCTAGCTGCGTATTGTACGAAAAATTACGGGGTTAAAGGCCGCCGTATGGTTTGTGGGTTAAAGGCCTTCAGGGGTTCGAGGCCCTTCTGAAAAAAATAGACACAATGGCCACTGAGTGTGACAGACAGGAATGTGATGGCGGTCGGGGAGGAATGTGATGAATCATTACTGTGTAATAATCCATTGAATGCACTGTTGTCGACAATGGAATTAGCAGGTAAAGTTTAAAAAGAAAAAAAAAAAAAAGAAAAAAAAAAAAGAAAAGAGAACGTTCCTTGAAAGGGTTAAGAGGGAGTTTACAATACTCGAAAAGTTGTGAACTCAAACGTCTGGTAAAATAAAAAATAAAATAAAAAAGTAACTGGAAGTTTTATGGTAAAGTGAAACGCAGAGAGAGTGCTTACGTGTGCGTGGGTGTGTGTGCGTAGGGCTGTAGGCACTTGCTTGTGTGTGCGTGAGTGCTTACACGTGCTTGTGTGTGTGCGCGCGCTGGTGAAAATGGAACAGGGTTGGTGCTCGAGAATTTAAGAGTTTAGCGTATGATAAAAGTAAACGGGGATTACGTGGAAAAACGAAATGCAGCAAAAGAACCGATGATTAATGAGACAAATAGGACAGACTAGACTGATTGGTGTTTTGCCTGCCGCGCATGCGCAAGACAATTCAAACGACCCGCCCAGACTTTGACTAGGCCACCGCCTCCTACTCCAGTGAGAAGGAGAGAGAGATGCTAGTTGTGTTACGTTATGTGAATGGTTTCTAGGAGAACAGAAAATAGAAACATTGTGTGAAGTGTAAGGAAGAGATGGATACAGGATGTTGTTTGTAAAGGAAAACGAAAGTGAAGAAAAGATGAGAAAGTGACAAATGAAGGTATTCGTAAATGGTATGCTGTTGATTGTGGTTAGCTGCAAGTTTGTTTATTTGTTTGTTTGTTTAGTTGTTTGAGTGAAATGGGAAGAAATCAATAGGAGACTTTAGAAGCATTTTGTATCGTTGTGTTTCCACACAAGATGGCAAAAATACAGAACAACAAGTAGGATTAATGGCTGAATCTTCGACCTCACCGATAACACCATACGTTACAAACATAGCTACTGCTATGCGCAGTCTCTTTCCTCAAGATGAGGATGATAAGGCTAATGACAGAGCAGCAAGGAAGCAACTCCTTAATTTACAGATCGCTGAAAATAAAAGGTTAAAAGAACCAAAAGGTCAAAGATCAGCTAGGATATATTCAGCAGTGGGTGACCTTGCTTTTGAGTTCCAACAGGTGGAGGAAAGAATCCTCAACAGACGTGCGACCAGACGGTTGGACTCGGGTGGTGGACAACACGATGCTTCAAAGCCAGTCCGGGGTGGAAACTGTTTCGGCTGTGACCAGCCTGGTCACTGGAGTCGTGAACATTTTCGAACGGGAAAGGTTCCGTAGTGCCAACAAACGAACACAAAAGCGTGGCAAAGGACGCCCACCGCAGGAGCCCCAGCAGGAGATACAGACTGGCCCCCTGCTGGACATGAGTGTCAACGACAATGTTATCAGTTCGTGATTGACACTGGCGCCACCCATTCGATTCTGAATGCAGAGGTACCAAAGAAACTGTGTGCTTCCTCTTTAAAGGTCGAAGGCTTCGCTGGGGTCACAAGGTTACCTGTCACCAAACCACTTCCGGTTCAGATTGCTGGACCTCCTTTACAGACTGTACCCTGACATTCAAATCGCACAGAAGGAACATTCCTGGTGTTACCTGACGGCTTAACCACCAAGCTGCGACACCACTACCAAGGCTCCTACCACAGCCTGAAACAACAGGAATGGCTGACATCCAACTGCTCTAACAGTGAAAACCCTGACTGGCTGAGATGCTTCCGTGTGTTCTGCCACCCGACTCGCCATATGTTATGATCACCAGTTAGACACTCATACCAGGAGACCTTTGACTCCTTTGTATATTTATATATGTTGGAACTCAAGGTGTGGTTGCTCATGTTGACCTATCTTTGAAACAACTAGCATGGTATAAGATGGACACAATTGTGTCCCACATTGTTCACTTGCTCTCTGTCTCGCCTACAAAACCAAAGAACTTAGGTGCAATGATAAGACACGGCGTAGCTGCCAAACATTACACCGACACCCGAATACCACATTTTCAATTGTTTAGGTTTAGCACATAGTTGTGTTAAACACATAACTATGGGCTGCACTTTAGACACCTGTAGGCTACGAGGAGCTAGCAGCTACACAACAGCTGAGCTAAAACGACACATTACACATTTAAGCATATCAAATAATTATAGTTGCTCATTACATACACATAGTTGTCAAGACAGAAGTCTGATAGAAAGTATTCAGTAACAAACGTGTCTGCATCATTCAACTTTCTACAACATGAGCTTGACTTAATGAATTATTGGGGCCACCAGGTGTGGTAAAATTTCAAAATACTATTGCTAAAGCATTCGCCACAAGGGTAGTATTTTTCTAGTATTGGTGACAATATAAATATAAGCATATTTGTTACTTTCACCATATTGAATAAGTTACATAAAAGCTAGGGTTTAGTTGAGTTTGAATTAATTGTGATATTGCTAAGGGGTCCCCTACCCTAACAACACCCCCAGTGGACCATAGAGGCTAAAGAGACAATCATTGACCTCAAACATGACCTGTCCTCCGCTACTTGACTATTAGCTGACCTTTTTCTTAGATGTTTCTGAAAGTGATAGTATGACTAACACAGTCCTTTTTTCAGAAACAGAAGGGGGTGAGTGAGGGTGGATACAGACTCCTTGGAACAAAATCGACAATCATCCGACTCTGACACATTCCATAGTTTTAACGTTTTTACCGTGGGTAAGAAGTTATAACTAATTTTAATTTGAAAATAACGATTTTACACATCGATAGTAGTTTAGTAGATCAAATTTAGAATATGGAGGAGGTGAGGGTGAACCATGTATAGTCTTTGATTTCACTGATATGATCAATACGGTACAAGGGAAAAGGTACGTACTGACTTGTGTTGACAATCACAGTGGTTGGCCGGAAGCAACAACAACCTCAAAAGAGGATGCAATATCAGTAATTAAATGACTTGTGAATGACCTAGAACCCCGACATGGTTTCCCCAAAAAGATTAGGTCAGACAACGGCAACCATTAAAAAAAAATACTCACTTAGCCTTGGTCGAAAAGGCTTTCGGACTAGAACACAGGTTTGGGGTACCATCCTAAGTCCCAAGGTAAGGTTGAAAGGATGGACCAGAACATTAAAAACTAATTGGCTAAAATCTGTGCACAGACCAAATTCAATTGGATTGACATGTTGCAATTAGCGTTAATGATCATTCGAAGGTCCGTGAATAAAACTGTTTTACCGCCCTTTGAGTTTTTCACCCTATGAGCTGCATACAGGTCAGCCCAGGACCAGCAGTCGCCATGGAAGGAGGACTCAGCGTAAAACCAAAATGGTATTTTACACAAAAAATGCAGAATTTGTGTGCCAGTTCTTCTGTACAGATACGAGGATGACAGCCCGCCACTCCAGATTCCCTTCCGGCAGCTGAGAGGGTCAAGATCAAGGTCATCAAACGCAAGTGGACGGAGCCCAGGTGGACTGGTCCCTTCAAGGTCGTGGAACGGACGTCTCACGCCCTTCGACTAGCTGGAAAAGGGGACACCTGGTACCACCTCTCCCTCTACACTCCTGCTGAAGAACCTGACAGATTACCAGCGGATGTCATTGCTGACATCGCCACTACATCTGCCCCACTCGACCCCCAGCAGCGCCTTTTGAGCCTGAGGCAGCTGAAGAAGAACGGGAGCAGAAAACGACTCATTTTTAGTGTCATAGAAGAGCGAGGCTTTAATTACACACACATAATCCTACAGCCCAGAAGACGACGCTGAGAGAGAGATTTTCTACCTATATTACTCTTTTTAACTTCTATATTGTATATCCTTATTTGAGACCAGCCTTTATACTCGAAGTTATCCAATTTCTCTTGCTTGTTTTCAGCATAACTATCTGTGTCGTTATATTAAGTGAAAAGTTTGATGTTTATCCCCGTTTCGTTACCTGAATTACTCTGATTTTGATAGACGAAAAGCAGGATGTCACACCCGGTAGTGTTCCCTGACGGACTGGTGCTTGGGCGTGTTCTACTGTCTTTGTGTCTCAGTTCATCCTTCCCGACGACAGTGACTGACAAGTGTCTAAGAACAAACAGCGGACTTGAAATAGACTGGGTCAAAGGGGATAGCAAGACTTATTTTTTGACCTGTGCAGTGTGATTAATTACGGGGGACACAATAGCTATTACCGTGGTAATAACCTCTATATTTGTGACGACTCAACCCTGAACCATCGGTGTCGGATGCAGACAACATACTATGGTAAGTGGTGCCCATCGTCCCTTTTATGTTGTTTTGGGGGTTGACCTGACTGATACAGACTCTAATTATTAAAATTAATGTCCTTGAGAGGGCGTTAACTACCTCTACACCCTCTGTAGCACCTAAAGTACCACCCCACCTTGGTGGTGTTTCAAAGGCTCTCACATCTGTGCGTGCTAATGACATCACCACCGAAGGCCTGGTAACTTTGACCTTAGGAGCGGGTACAGGTAAACCTGTGGCTCAGGTGGATGCCAAAACCTGGGTGA
The DNA here is from genome assembly GCF_033978785.1 of Entelurus aequoreus. Lineage (NCBI taxonomy): Eukaryota > Metazoa > Chordata > Actinopteri > Syngnathiformes > Syngnathidae > Entelurus > Entelurus aequoreus. Next base: position 14,071,409 of record NC_084731.1, on the reverse strand, counting down.
CTGTGTTGCTTGTTCCGCTGGACGTCCTTTTCCCCACACTTACCCCGCTCCTTTTAAGTTGACTGACATAAATGGCTCAAACTGTCTTATTTCCTTGTTCTCTGAACCCACGCCACCAGGGTGCGATTTGTTGGCTAGTGTGTACCCTCCTGTTGACAATTCCACCCGACTTCTTCCATTTGTGGCCCAAAAGCTGAATTACACGTGTTTTCAATTCAAAGGACCCTCTTCGTCCCCCAACAAATTGGGTGATATTAACCCTTCCTGGTGCACCACACTGATAGATGGCTCAAGGATAGGCCCTTGGGCACGAGCTGACTTATTCTGGTATTGTGGGGAGCACAGATTGTACATTAGAATCCCAAAGTCATCCGTAGGGCTTTGTGCTATGGTTAGACTGGTGACCCCACTCACCCTAGTGGGTACCAAATTAACTCCCCTTGTAACTCCTGTCTCAGCGGCCTCTCTAACTTCTCGCCGACGCCGCCATGTTTTATCTCGAAGGAGTGTAAAGGGCTCCTTTGATCTGATGAGAAACCCTGATGGTGTTTACTTTGATGCAATTGGACAACCAAGAGGGGTCCCCTCACAACACAAATTGTGGTGTGAATCCTGTGCAGGTTTCGAGAACCTTCCTATCATTGGTGCTATTTTCCCTGTGACTGCTACTAAAAATGTAGAACGCATTAACTATGTTTTTTATAATCTGTTGAGACTGACCAACCTGACTCGTGACGCCGTTGAGGGACTTGCTGAACAACTTGCCCCGACCTCCCTCATGGCCATCCAGAACCGCATAGCCCTTGACCGCATCCTAGCCAAGGAAGAAGGTGTGTGTGTGCGCAATGTTTGGTGACCAATGCTGTACCTTCATTCCTAACAATGCTGCCCCCGTTGGCTCGGTCCAGAGCGCCTTAGAAGGCCTCAGAGCCTAAGAACTTACTGAAGTTTCCGGTGTCTCTGACCCCTTTAAAGATTGGCTTCATAACACCTTTGGCAGGTGGTCTGACCTAATTAAGTCGGCCCTGGTCTCCATTGGAGTTTTCTTGGCCGTCATAACCTCATGCGGATGCTTTATTGCCCCTTGTGCTAGGTCTCTATGCACCCGCATCATTGTTAGAGCTTTCAAAGGTCAACCCCACCCTGGTTCTGGGCTTGCTATGTCACTGAAGGGGGTCAAGCATAGTGGTGACTTTCAGGGACCGTTAGTTTCCTTCCCTGACAATGACGACATTGACGTTGACTCCCTCCTTCTCTCTCCCATGTAACTATGGTTTGATTGTTTATCGATAGCTTGCTCGAAAACCAAAACAGCACCTACTTTAATGTAGGGCGTGCTTTAGAGGTGTTGCTCTCGTAGGAGAGATCTTTTGGATAAGATCTGAAGGGGGATTGTAGATAATGCATATGTTTAAGAGCTATTTCTTTATTCATAATCATGTTTGAATCAGCTCATTTCTTTCCTTAATTTTACTCTGTATACTAGTTTCTCTTTGTCTTCAGATTGCCTGGTTAGATAGGGTCGTAAACCATCAGGAATGTGAACACAACCCCCAAGTCTCTCTTCTTATCAGTGTTGGGGGGAGGGGAAAGGCGGGCTTTCTTTGTGTGAAAAGAGTTGCTTTTGGCCGGTGGAATGCCAGATCAACTTGGGCTGCGCATTTGTATGTGTTGTTCGAGGCTGGTCTCATTATTGCCAAAGCTTTGACAATAAAATTACAAAATACCTATTCTGTGCTTGGTGGTACCGTTTGAGTTCAGTTGATATGTCATTAAGGAACTTGGGACTGACCAGCGTTTTACATCCCACTTGGAGGAACATCTGGTCAAACGCAACAATATATATATATATATATATATATATATGTAATAGATATAATATTAAATTACACTGTACCTGTAGGGGGAGCCATGGAATAAATAAAGCAACATATTTTCCCCACAGCTCCATGGCTTTGTCAAGAATCATCACCTAACATGATGCATATTTTCTAAGGAATAATAACAGTCCTAGCCCCTGTTTACACTGCACACCAAATTAGATTTTTTCCCCCCTAAAGTGACGCAGATCAGATTTTTTTTGCCAATCTATACGCTCCGACTGTGATCTTTTAGCATCAGATTTGGGCACCATCAGGAGGTAGTAGGAATCCGAGTGGAATCAGATTTTTTCAGATGCGACTACGGTCTAAACGGGAATGCGATCTGATTGCAGTTTTTTTACGTCATCTTTGGGCGCGGGCGGGGAAAGGCGCAGCTTACCAGCGGAAAGGGATATGTCATGACAACATTCGGTTTTCGGTGAGCAAAGACTTTTTTCAGCGGCCGAATTTTCGGTGCATCGCTAGTCAATAATGCGCAAATATAAGCTGTATGTAATATATGATTATATATTTTGATTCCAAATAAATAGTGATTGTTGAAGGACCGGAATTGACGCTGTGGCGTATTTGCTTAACATTGCGTAAGTTGTTTACGTAAGTGAGTTAAAAAATAAAGCTAACGTAGATCCATGCTGACGTCAGTGTTGCCTCTACTTAACAGCCATAAAAAGATTACGACCCTCCCAAATATGTTACACTATATACTGTATATCCATTCATACATTATATCACATGAATTAATTTTCACATAAAAAAACAACTCATTTTTAAGGTGTGGTGACTTTTATTTTATTTTGTAGTAGTAGCTACTTCCTTGTTCATTTATGGAATTCGGTCAACTTCCTTTGTCTTCACTTTATCGAACCGTGTGCACTTGGAAGTTTAATGAAGATCGCACTTTACTTGTAATGTAAACAGTCAGCTGGGGAAAAAAATCAAGATTCAGAAAAAATCTGATTTGGTCCATTTTGGCCTGCAGTGTAAACGTCGTCATGGAAAGATAGCAATGTATTTATTTATTTATTAGCATAATTTGGGATTTCTACCTCAATAATTGTACTTGCTAACTAATTCCTGTATGGTTAGATTTTACTGAGGATTAGATTGCCTGAGTAAAACTATTTCTTGCCAAATAGTTTTGTAGTCGCAATGAATTCATGTGTGTTATGTTGCGTATTGATATTCTATGTGATGATGTTAACCTTGTTAAAATAGGTTATTAGACCCCTGATACTAGTGTTGTTATGAAAAAGGTGTACCTCTTTTGCGAGCAGTGTCCCAGTTTGAGCAAATCTTCATGCTAGCCAACGAGTTAGTCAGCTCGTGCACCTGGGTCGGAGGAATAGTCTTTTAGTCAGCTCGCCTCACATTTTGATAGACGGGGGAGACCGCGGGCATTTGAAGACTGAGACCATAAGGATGTAAACGATCCCTCAAAAGCCAGCAGTCAACCACAGAGTATATGCAATTGATCGAACAATAGGTCCACCTGTAACTTACCTTATCGCTGTGTAGTGACGTTTTCTTCAGCCCCCTCTTGAACCATCTCCCTTTCTTGTCAGCGGTACTATCTTCTTGCATAGCAGCAACATCAATCTTGGAATGAAACTGGTAGCGTCCGCTTTCTGCATCACAGTAGTAGTAAATGCCCGTGTTGTTGTCGTAGTACAGCTGGGTGACCTGAGGAGGAGAGAGTCAAGCAGGACCGGATGAGTGGTGTAACGGGTCTGGAAAAGACAGAGGGAAAACGCTGACGGACCGAGTCGTAGTAGAAGCCGGTGCTGTGGTCATAGTACATCCCAGATGTCTCGTCAAAGACAAACCCGGTCTGTGTCATCGCCTGCTCAGCAGTGGCCCTCAACATGTCAGCAATGGACCCGGCATCACCCTCCTGGGGACACAAGATGTATGTTAACCATGTGTAAACCCTAGGGGTGTAACGGTACGTGTATTTGTATTGAACCGTTTCGGTACGGGGGTCCTGGTTCGGTTCAGAGGTGTACCGAACGAGTTTCCACGCGGACATATTAAGTAGCGTAACGCACGTTGTGTAAACAATGCACACTGAGACACAACACACGGCATGCTAGCAGCTAACGGGCTAGGATAGACTGACCATACGTCCTCTTTTCACCGGACATGTCCTCTTTTGCGGAGCTGTCAGGGCGGAGTTTCTTAAATGCCTCAAATGTCCGGCATTTTGAGTTAGGGTTGCGTGTTTTTTCAATGTACGTTCAGGGTTAAGAAGGGGTTAAAAACAAAACAAATTGTGCGCGCAGCAGCATTGGTGAGGGAGGGGCAGAGACAGAGAGAGAGAGAGTTTTGATAAACGCGCATGCGTCGCCAGGCTCTGCTTTTTATCCATAGATTTATCACATTTAATTTTTTATTATCTATAGCAGGGGTGTCAAAAGTGTGCCCCGAAGGCCATTTGCGGCCCACAGCTAATGTTTTAAAGGCCCACGGCACATTCTAAAAATACTATTAAAATAAACAAAAACATAACAAAAGTGAAATAAAAAAGCTTAAAGGTTAAATGTAATTTAGAAAAAGTTGCAATGTTGACTAATAAAACAAAGCTGTTTTTTTTTCTTTCAAACTGTCATTGCTCAAAACATAATATTGAATCAAAATCAATGTTATTATGAATTATTGACCTATCCAAGGTTCCCATTACTTCACATCAAATAATCAACTAAGAAAAATATTTTTGGTGGAAGAGTTTGCAAATTTGGTAAATAAATAACCCCAAAATTTATATTTTGTTGTTTTCTTACTGTACCGAAAATGAACCGAACCGTGACCTCTAAACCGAGGTACGTACTGAACCGAAATTTTTATGTACCATTACACCCCTAGTAAACACAAAATACGTGACACATTTGAATAGTCTGCAGTAGTATGAGGTGGTGCTGTGAAAACACACCTCTGCTGTGACGACCACGTTGCTGTCAGATGGTGCCGACACGTCAACAGTCCCTGTCTGTTCCGCCGTTGCTGGAACTTCTGCTGGAACTTCTGCTGGAACTTCTGCTGGAACTTCTGCTGGAACTTCTACTGGAACTTCTACTGCTTCACCTGCAGTGGCTGTATTGACGGCCGGGATGACCTCCTGACTTTCCTGCGAGTTCGCAGCCTCAGGATTCTGATGGTAGTCCCCATAGTAATAGTTGTAATAATCTGTAAAAAAAAATAAACGACGACGTTTGAGACCACTGACCGAGACAGACAACTAAACACTGCTGTAAATAGAAGCACACCTGTTTCAGTCCAAACATAGTCTTCTGTCTGAGTTTCAGTGTGGACTTTCTCTTTGCTTTTTTTCTTCCACTCGTGAATCTCTGCGCTCAGTTGTTCGACCTGGAAAACACGGAAGTTTTGCAAGTAAAACACAAATGCATGTATCAGATTCACTATTAAAGTAAAGTTAAAGTACCAATGATTGTCACACACACACTAGGTGTGGTGAAATTTGTCCTCTGTATTTAACCCATCCTCTTGTTCACCCCGTGGGAGGTGAGGGGAGCAGTGGACAGCAGCGGTGCCGCGCCCGGGAATCTTTTTTTTTTGGTGATTTAACCCCCAATTCCAACCCTTGATGATGAGTGCCAAGCAGGGAGGTAATGGCTCCCATTTTTATAGTCTTTAGATTAAGATTAAAGATTTAAGTACCAATGATTGTCACACACACACTAGATGTGGTGAAATTTGTCCTCTGCATTTGATCCATCCCCTTGGGGAGCAGTGGGCAGCAGCAGCGCCGCGCCCGGGAATCATTTTGGTGATTTAACCCCCAACTCCAACCCTTGATGCTGAGTGCCAAGCAGGGAGGTAATGGGTCCCATTTTTATAGTCTTTGGTATGACTCGGCTGGGATTTGAACTCCAACCTACCGATCTCAGGGCGGACACTCTAACCACTAGGCCACTGAGTATGACTCGGCCGGGATTTGAACTCACAACCTACCGATCTCAGGGCGGACACTCTAACCCTAGGCCACTTTAGGCTGATCAGTACCCCCAGGATTTCACAGGCTTTTTTTTGTGATTGTCACGGCCTAAAATGCCTGAATTCGCGAGCTTTTTCAGAAAATTGCATGACAAATTGCGATGTTTTAAGGCATATTTTCTTTTCAATAAAATTGAATCAACTCGTGATTTTATGAATTTGTTATCAACGTTTTAGGAGTCATTCTAACCTGATCCTCAAAAATCTAAGGATTTCAACAAAAAATGTAAAACAAATACTGTGTTGATGTTTTACTCGTTTTATACCTACTACTAAGACATTAGATCAGGGGTTTTCATCGTTTCAAGGCCAATGACCCCCAAACTGATGGACAAATGGAGCGGGGACACTCTCAGCTTGTATAAAATTGTCTTTTAAATTAAACTGATCATAAAGATACCGTTTCATTGTGCAATACCTAAGAATTTCAAAGAAATCAGTATAGCTGGCTGGCAAAAATAGTCCTGAAAACCTTTTTTTTTTTCAGAAAGTCACATGATTGATATTACTATTATAATTTCTAACCTTGATTTTTGTTTTTATTTTTGTCTCCTCCACCCTGTTGTTAACTTTAACTTATTAGCACTTTGAGATCTGTTTGCTCTGTCGTCCACAAGTTGCAGACATTCTCTTTGTAAGTTTTACGCTTGAAAAGTGTTTATCTCAAACATTATTTTATGTTCCAAAACATTCCCCTCGCACATTAAGAGCATTTTTGACCTGTTGAGAGCAACCTCGAGCAATCATTTTGTTGGTAAATGACATAGAAGATGATCATCATACTTCAACTTTTCTGTCACATTGAATGCTGCCTCTTTGTTAGGTCAGCATTGGAAAAAAAAAATTATTCGAAATTGCCTTACCCTGGATAAATAAAAGGTTAATTAAATATATAAAAACATGAAAACTAGTGTTTTGCAACACTTTAGTACACTACGTTTCCCAGAAGGCTTAAGGCCGTAGACAGGAACTGAAAGTACGTCTGAGCTGTGCAGGAGTACGACAATTGGGCAGTTTGAGCAAAAAAGTTGGTATATTGTTACACATTTGTGGAACGCTCTCCCTGACCACCTGAGGGCACCACAGACTGTGGATGCTTTTAAAAAAGGCTTAAAAACCCTTCTTTTTTTTAAAAAAGCCTTTTTTAGATATGTGCATACTAGATTTAGCTATTTTAATTTTTTCTTTTTTTAATACACGGTAGCACTTTGAGGTTGTTTACTCAATGTAAAGTGCTTTTTACAAATAAAATATATTATTATTATTGTCCCTGCTTCATCTACAACCATAAATTTAGATTAGAAAGTTGACTTGTGCATTTGAGCGCCGCTTATAGAGAAATGTGTTTGCCGAAAATGACACAGATTGGCCAAAATGTGCAGGGGAGTTGCAGACAATGTAGGCCGTGCATAATTGGCGTGGTTGAAAAAATGCGGAATCCTGGAAGGGATGGTGTAATGCTGTTCTAAATGACATTATTATGGACCATTTAGTATTTGGTCCATTGTTGTGATTGAAACTTGCACTCTAATATCAGTATAATACATACAGTGCTGTTCTATAGCAATGCAAACTACATTCACAGTAACTGTATTTTAAACTGATATAATTAATAACTTACTGTGTCAATTTTTTGTCCAACTCGGCTCTAAAAGTGTGGTTTCCTCAACGTACTGTCGCACGGCAACACTACTTCATCTCACACACAAACATACAAATATTATCCACTCAGACCTGTTTCCTCAAGTCTTCATTGTAGCTCTCTGTGCTCCTCTGTAGTCCCTCGGAGTGGCTCAGCTGCTTCTGCAACTTGGACAGCTCCGTCTTGCACTCCTTCAGCTCGTCTTTTAACGCCTCCACTTTAAGACGGAGCTCAGTCACCTCATACCCGCAGTCCTTTTCGCCGTTCTCGCCCTGCATTCTCACCTGACAAGAAAAGGACCAGGTTTGCACCATGCGCGTGACTAAATGATTCATTAAGAGCGGGGTTAGTATTACTTGGGAGAAGAAATGTGATAGCAACTATGCACATTTGTATTGAACCGTTTCGGTACGGGTGTTTCGGTTCGGAGGTGTACCGAACGAGTTTCCACACGAACATATTAAGTAGCCGCCGAAGCTAAAGTCTTAACAAGCTGCTCCGCTTTCTGCCTCTGTCTGTGTCAGTACTCTACACAGCACCCAGCATTGTCCCACCCACACAACCATCTGATTGGTTATACGCAGAGCGGTAACAGCCAATCAGCAGTGCATATTCAGAGCAGTAACAGCCAATGAGCAGTGCGTATTCAGAGCGCATGTCGTCAGTGCTCCAGCGTTGTGATGAGCAGGTAGGTGTTTAGCAGGTGAGCATCACGTAGCGGACTCTCCGCAAATTATAATAAACACCTCCCAGTCAACTACTAGTAACATCACTATGAGCCCGTTGACGTTCTAGAAACCTAAACAGCAGCTCAGCTCGCTCGCAGTCCTGGCTTGAGGTGAAGGCTAATTAGCTTTTAGCGTAGCGTAAAATCATTTTGCCGTGTGTGTGAGTGTGTGTTACGGACAGCAAAGCCCTGTCTGTCTGTTATTTCACTTTAACTTTTTTCTGTGTTGATTGAGCTGTGTTGAAGCAGCAAAAAAGGACATTATGTTAAATGAAGAGTTTCTGTCTCTGATAGTTGATATAATAATGTAACTGCATCATTAAGCCTACATGAACATTAATCATTAGTAATGCAGCAGCCTAGTTTTGAATGGCAGGGTCCCTGCTATCACATGTTGATAAAAATATAACATTTACATAATAAAAATAAACTACAGGCTTCCCAAATGCTGTAATAAATTAAGCATGATGAGTTGACTTGAAACTGTTTAATGTTGCACTTTTTATATGTAGAAGAAAAGTTTTGTCATTTTATTTAATCTGAGCAAGAACTTGAGGCAGTTTAATGTTGATTAACGTGGGCAGAATTATTATAGTGTTCCCAATGTTAAAAGGATGAAGCCATTGTTTACAAATTTGGTAAATAAATAACCAAAAAATTTATATTTTGTTGTTTTCTTACTGTACCGAAAATGAACCGAACCGTGACCTCTAAACCGAGGTACGTACCGAACCGAAATTTTTGTGTACCGTTACACCCCTACACAACATGGCACTGGACTTTACAAAACACACACTGCGTATTTCAAATATAACCAGTGTTGGCGGTAACACACTTTTTGTGTCTTTTTACGCATTGAAATCAGAAAAGACGCGCAATCACGGAAGCCTGCGCGTCCCCTGGATGCGAATTTTATTTTTATTTTTACCACCCGGTTTTTATTTGTATTCGTTATTTGATCGCTTATCGCTTTCTGCCTGTGTTTTTTTTATTTTATATTTGCCGGGTCAAATTTCCGTCCCCGTTTATTGCGTTTTTATTGGCCGTAAATTTTGATTCGCCGAAAGTTTTATCAATGACAAATACTGCCTCAGTTGGCACTCGGACAACTTTACCGCGAGGGGCTGTCAAAAGAAAGACTTGATGGTAAACACTAAGGTGAGTGTAAAGTCTAACTTTTTAACTTCATCTTGTGCCATGTCTCTAGTAGAGATGGCACACTATGAGTTGTTTTAGTCTTTGTGAGTCCATGACACTTTTATCTCCTGCTGGATCGACATCGTTAGAGGATGGAGACAGGCTAGTTTCAAGCTAAAGACCAGACTTCTCCACCCCAAAAACATACTTTGTAGGTCAACAAACGGGGCAAATATGTGCCTTTTGAAGTGTTAATGTGAGAGGAGTGTTCAAAATGAGTGTCTTGACTTCTCCACCCCAAAAACATACTTTGTAGGTCAACAAACGGGGCAAATATGAGCCTGAGAGGAGTGTTCAAAATGAGTGTCTTGGAGAAGTGGCTGACAAGTTAGTATATGACATCATCACCGTCATTTTTTACTGAAGCAGAGATGCTGACTTTGGATTATAATAAACGCGCATGCGTCGCCAGGCTCTGCTTTTTATCGATAGACTTATCAGATTTAATTTTTTATTATCTATAGCAGAGGTGTCAAAAGTGTGGCCATTTGCAGCTAATGTTTTAAAGGCCCACAGCACATTCTAAAAAAATACTATCAAAATAAACAAAAACATAACTGAAGTGGAATAAAAAAGCTTACAGGTGAGATGTAATTTAGAAAAAAGTTGCAATGTTGACTGATAAAACAAAGCTGTTTTTTTTTTTTTCTTTAAAACTGTCATTGCTCAAAACATAATATTGACTCAAAATCAATGTTTTTATGAATTATTGATCTATCTGTACTTCACATCAAATATTCCACTTTGAGAAATATTTTTTTGTGGAAGATTTTGCATATTTTGTGTTTGCCATAAAAAAAAAATGTTTTCTTTGACAAAAAGGGCAGAAAACCAACAAACAAAAAAAACAACATAAAAAACTTAGAATAGAGGGATAGATGTGAAGTTGATGTAGATCAGTGTTTTTCAACCTTTTTTGAGCCAAGGCACCTTTTTTGCGTTGAAAAAATGCGGAGGCACACCACCAGCAGAAATCATTAAAAAACAAAACTCAGTTGACAGTAAAACGTTTTTGTCGCAATTGTTGGATATGACTTCAAAGCATAACCAAGCATGCATCAATATAGCTCGTCTCAAAGTAGGTGTACTGTCACCACCTGTCACATCACACCCTGACTTATTTTGAGTTTTTGCTGTTTTCCTGTGTGTAGTGTTTGTTATTGTCTTGCGCTCCTATTTTGGTGGCTTTTTCTCTTTTTTTGGTATTTTCCTGTAGCACTTCCATGTCTTCCTTTGAGCGATATTTCCCGCATTTTGTTTTAGCAATCCAGAATATTTTTGTTGTTATTATCCTTCTTTGTGGGGACATTGTTGATTGTCATGTCATGTTTGGATGTACTTTGTGGATGCCGTCTTTGCTCCACAGTAAGTCGTTGCTGTCTTCCAGCATTCTGTTTTTGTTTACTTTCAGTTCAGTTTTAGCTTCGTTCTGCATAGCCTTCCCTAAGCTTCAATGCCATTTCTTAGGGGCACTCACTTTTTGTTTATTTATGGTTTAAGCATTAGACACCTTTTTACCTGCATGCTGCCTCCCGCTGTTTCCGATAACTACAAAGCAATTAGCTGCCTGCTGCCACCTACTGATATGGAAGAGTATTACACGGTTACTCTGCCGAGCTCTAGACAGCACCGACACTCAACAACAACACATCATTTGCAGACTATAATTACTGGTTTGCAAAAAATATTTTTAATTTAATGCCTCTTTTCTATTTGCAGCCTTCTGAGGTAAATATCAAAATAAACTTTTTCCACAGGCTAATAATACATTTGAAAATAAAATAACAATAATGAATGAATCAAACATTCAAGCCTTGAAGTAGCAAGAGAAAGTGCATGAAAAAACCTTAATTATTGCTCAGTTTGCTACACTGATTTGCTTTAACACCGAATATGGAACAAGCACTATTATATAACTTAATAGTGCAAAATCAACTTTCAAAAAACAAGTGAAAAAACATCAATGGTATATTAAATAAAATGTAAATTAAAAATGGAATGCCTCTTTTCTATTTGCAGCCTTCTGGGGTAAATATCAACATTAACTTTTTCCACAGGCAAATAAATTAGAAGATAAAATAACAATGAATAAATCAACCATTCAGGCCTTTTTACTGCTCAGTTTGCAACACACTGATCTAATCTGATGTGCCCAAGCCAGATACCTGCCATCTTTTCTGGGATGCTAGTTCATTAATGTCGGGGCTCTGGTGGGCGGGGTTTGGTGGTAGCGGGGCGTGTATATTGTAGCGTCCCGGAAGAGTTAGTGCTGCAAGGGGTTCTGGGTATTTGTTCTGTTGTGTTTATGTTGTGTTACGGTGCGGATGTTCTCCCGAAATGTGTTTGTCATTCTTGTTTGGTGTGGCACATATTTGTAACAGTGTTAAAGTTGTTTATGCGTCCACCCTCAGTGCGACCAGTATGGCTGTTGATCAAGTGTGTGTGTAGAAGCCGCATATATCATGGGACAGGGGCTGGCACGCTGTTTGTATGGAGGAAAAGCAGATGTGACGACAGGTTGTAGAGGACGCTTAAGGCACGCCTCAAATATTGTTGTCCGGGTGGAAATCGTGAGAAATTCGTGAGAATGGTTGCCCCGGGAGACTTTCCAGAGGGGCACTGAAAATCGGGAGGGTTGGCAAGTATGAGTATTAGCGGTGAATGCGGTGTTACAGCGGCACCGCCGCTGTATAATACCGGCGGGCCAGCTCTAATGTTAATTTGATATTGCCTCAAGGGCCAAATGAAATTACACGGCGGGCCAAATTTGGCCGACGGGCCAGAGTTTGACTAACATGCTCTGGAGATTTAAATAAATAATGAATGTATGCCCTGGCACACCATTATCATCATTTCATGACCCAAGCAAAACACTTTTTACACTTTTATACTGAAACAAATACACTTACAACTTATTAAATACAAATATAGAAAAAAATACCGGCAGTGGTAAAAGTTTAGGTCCATGAAGGAAAGAAGAAAGTGAATGAATGTTTATAACTAAATACATTTACATATGCATAAATATGCTATTTTTGTAATGCATTAAGTAACGTTTATGACAACTTTTTACCAACACACAATATAGAAAGTGAAATATAACAGTAATGCATACATTCATCATTTGTTTTCAAAACGCTTAAAAAAAAGTGGCACCCCAACTATTAACTGTGGGACCCCATTTTTATGACTTAATGGGGCCCCTGGGACCCCACTTGGAAGCTTTTTAGCGCCAACACTGCTCAGCACTCCTCGTTAAAAAAGACAAGTCTCACCTTTTCCTTCCTTTTCGCCGCGTCTTAAAGCGTAAATGTCCATTCACCTCGGCACAAGACCCGACCTGAAAGTTGAACATAAATATCTTGTAACTGCTCCGTATTTCCAGCACATTGGAGTACATGTTTGATGACAATTAGACAGTTACAGTTAAAACCGTGAAGACGCTGACACACAACCGACCGCCATTAACTAACATCAAAGTGCCTCCGGGCGGAAGCACTTCTTCTTCTGCGTTGGCGGACTTCCGGTTTTCGAACTGAAACGCCCTTTATCGCCATCTATTGAGCAAACTTTTTGGGACCAAAATTGTTTACCGGTATTTTATATATTAACATCACAAAGAGGCAAGCCCATAACAAATAGGTCACACTATTCTGAATGTTGCTGTGTCGGGTTTGGTTTTGGAATTGGAATTGCATTATTATGGTATTGTTGTGTATTGTTTTGTTGGATTGATTAATAAAAAATAAATAAATAAATAAAATAAAGTAAATAATATCAATACAAATATGCGTATATTTGTGGACAGCACTGCATAAGAACAAAGAGACAAGAGCATAACAGGAAAAAGACCGATAAACTCATGAACCGTCATGTCACTTTTGCACCACCAGAGGCCGCTGTGATACACACCAATCCAGTCCAATGTCCTTGCACTTTTTAACATGTTAAAGCAGGGTTTTTCAACCTTTTTTGAGCCGAAGCACATTTTTTTGCGTTGAAAAAATGCGGAGGCACACCACCAGCAGAAATCATTAAAAAAACAAACTCAGTTGACAGTAAAAAGTTGTTGTCACAATTGTTGGATATGACTTTAAAGCATAACCAAGCATGCATCACTATAGCTCTTGTCTCAAAGTAGGTGTACTGTCACCACCTGTCACATCACACCCTGACTTACTTGGACTTTTTTGCTGTTTTCCTGTGGGTAAAGTTTTAGTTCTTGTCTTGCGCTCCTATTTTAATGGATTTTTCTATTTTTTTGGTATTTTCCGGTAGCAGTTTCATGTCTTCCTTTGAGCGATATTTCCCGCATCTACTTTGTTTTAGCAATCAAGAATATTTCAGTTGTTTTTATCCTTCTTTGTGGGGACATTGTTGATTGTCATGTCATGTTCGGCTGTACATTGTGGACGCCGTCTCTGCTCCGCAGTAAGTCTTTGCTGTCGTCCAGCATTCTGTTTTTGTTGACTTTGTAGCCAGTTCAGTTTTAGTCTCGTTCTGCATAGCCTTTCCTAAGCTTCAATGCATTTTCTTAGGGGCACTCACCTTTTGTTTATTTTTGGTTTAAGCATTTGACACCTTTTTACCTGCACCCTGCCTCCCGCTGTTTCCGACATCTCCAAAGCAATTAGCTACCGGCTGCCACCTACTGATATGGAAGAGTATTACACGGTTACTCTGCCGAGCTCTGACAGCACCGACTCTCAACAACAACACATCATTTGCAGACTATAATTACTGGTTTGCAAAAAATATTTTGAACCCAAATAGCTGAGATTAGATCGTCTCCGACGGCACACCAAACTGTATGTCACGGCACAACGCGGCACAGTGGTTGAAAAACACTGGACTACTGTATAATACCTATGTTCCTTTTTGACTGTACTTGAATGTATAATAGACTGTATTTATATTATTCACATGTGAATAATGCTGTATAATAGACTGTATATATACTATTCACATGTGAATAATGCTGTATAATAGACTGTATTTATATTATTCACATGTGAATAATGCTGTATAATAGACCGTATTTATATTATTCACATGTGAATAATGCTGTATAATAGTCTGTATTTATATTATTCACATGTGAATAAGGCTGTATAATAGACTGTATTTATATTATTCACATGTGAATAATGCTGTATAATAGACTGCATTTTTATTATTCACATGTGAATAATGCTGTATAATAGACTGTATTTATATTATTCACATGTGAATAATGCTGCATAATAGACTGTATTTATGTTATTCACATGTGAATAATGCTGTACAATAGACTGTATTTATATTATTCACATGTGAATAATGCTGTATAATAGACTGTATTTATGTTATTCACATGTGAATAATGCTGTACAATAGACTGTATGTATATTATTCACATGTGAATAATGCTGTATAGTAGACTGTATTTATATTATTCACATGTGAATAATGCCGTATAATAAACTGTATTTATATTATTCACATGTGAATAATGCTGTATAATAGACTGTATTTATATTATTCACATGTGAATAATGCTGTATAATAGACTGTATTTATATTATTCACATGTGAATAATGCTGTATAATAGACTGTATGTATATTATTCACATGTGAATAATGCTGTATAGTAGACTGTATTTATATTATTCACATGTGAATAATGCCGTATAATAAACTGTATTTATATTATTCACATGTGAATAATGCTGTATAATAGACTGTATGTATATTATTCACATGTGAATAATGCTGTATAGTAGACTGTATTTATATTATTCACATGTGAATAATGCCGTATAATAAACTGTATTTATATTATTCACATGTGAATAATGCTGTATAGTAGACTGTATTTATATTATTCACATGTGAATAATGCCGTATAATAAACTGTATTTATATTATTCACATGTGAATAATGCTGTATAATAGACTGTATTTATATTATTCACATGTGAATAATGCTGTGTAATAGACTGTATTTATATTATTCACATGTGAATAATGCTGTATAATTGACTGTATTTATATTATTCACATGTGAATAATGCTGTATAATAGACTGTATTTATATTATTCACATGTGAATAATGCTGTATAATAGACTGTATTTATGTTATTCACATGTGAATAATGCTGTATAATAGACTGTATTTATATTATTCACATGTGAATAATGCTGTATAATAGACTGTATTTATATTATTCACATGTGAATAATGCTGTATAATAGACTGTATTTATGTTATTCACATGTGAATAATGCTGTATAATAGACTGTATGTATACTATTCACATAGCATACAAAAGTGCTTTTTTTTATTAACTGTAACTGTCTCATTTTATATCCCTTTTTTTCTGGCGTCATTTCCCAAGTGGTCAGTAGACTTCTTTTCCAAGAAACTATTGCTTGTCTGCATTGTTTTAGTTCCGCAGGAAAGAGTGACGTGGCTCTGCTATTCTCCTCTAAAAGAGAAGTAGTTTGTATATGGTGCCTTATACACATTTGCATATGTGGAGTTATTACATACTCAGGCTAACAACATTTGACGTTCTGTCCTCCGTTACTTTTTGTTTTGTCTACCGAGGGGAAACGTAACAATCGAGAGGAGCTGAAATTGTTGTTGCTTCTGGCTTATGTGATTGTTTTGACCAAAATCATATTTTCCCAGTTCCTCCCACATCACAGTACGGTATTTGAAACACGAGCCTCTGTACACAGCTCCAGACTTCTCGACAAAGCTCGGCTGGCTCCAGCTTTTGAAGGATCGGGTGGTCTTTTATCCAGAGACCCCATCGATGCACGCACACGGCCGCCTTTATGCCACCTTCTAATGTTTATCCATGCCATTTTTAGAGAAGAAAAAACAGGACGGGAAGGTCTCCTCCTCTGTTATGACTTCCTCAGCACAAAAATAATACAGTACCATTTGATCCTCATTTTCCAGTCAGTGTATTTTCTTATTACAACACAGTCTTCAGATAAACACCCTGAAACCAAAAAGCAGACATCTGCAGTCCCGGAGAGCAAACAACGACAAACTCCACCCTTTTAGTGCGGGGGCCTCTAAGAGGAGCCACGTGTGTCTCAGTCATGGAAAATTGTGTGTAAGCAGCTGAGACGTGGCTGTCTACAAATGTATTATTATACTTTCTATTGCTTTTTGAAGTGGCACATCTGTAAAAGTACTGATCGTAACAGGTGGCAGATGCAGTGAATGTTAGTCATCACCATTATCATATCAACCGATGTAGTTTTTGAGAGGATTTTCAAATCCGAGCTGCAATAAACATTGGGCTTAGTGACTGGACAGAACTGTACGGGGGTGTAGGGACATGAGGGATCAAACTGTGATGGTTCATTTGGCTAAAGAAGACTTAACAACGGTACATTTACAGAGGTACTGATTAGGGATGTCCGATAATGGCTTTTTGCCGATATCCGATATTCTGATATTGACCAAACCCTTAATTACCGATATCAACCGATACCGATATATACAGTCGTGGAATTAACACATTATTATGCCTAATTTGGACAACCAGGTATGGTGAAGATAAGGTCCTTTTTTAAATTAAAAAAATAAAATAAAATAAGATAAACAAACTAAAAACATTTTCTTGAATAAAAAAGAAAGTAAAACGATATAAAAACAGTTACATAGAAACTAGTAATGAATGAAAATGAGTCAAATTAACTGTTAAAGGCCTACTGAAATGATTTTTTTTTATTCAAACTGGGATAGCAGATCCATTCTATGTGTCATACTTGATCATTTTGCGATATTGCCATATTTTTGCTGAAAGGATTTAGTAGAGAACATCGACGATAAAGTTCGCAACTTTTGGTCGCTGATAAAAAAAAAAAGCCTTGCCTGTACCGGAAGTAGCGTGACGTCACAAGCTGGAGTGCTACACACATTTCCCTATTGTTTACACCAGCAGCGAGAGCGATTCGGACCAAGAAAGCGACGATTACCCCATTAATTTGAGCCAGGATGAAAGATTCGTGGATGAGGAAAGTGAGAGTGAAGGACTAGAGTGCAGTGCAGGACGTATCTTTTTTCGCTCTGACCGTAACTTAGGTACAAGCTGGCTCATTGGAATCCACACTTTCTCCTTTTTCTATTGTGGATCACGGATTTGTATTTTAAACCACCTGGGATACTATATCCTCTTGAAAATGAGAGTCGAGAACGCGAAATGGACATTCACAGTGACTTTTATCTCCACGACAATACATCGGCGAAGCACTTTAGCTACGGAGCTAGCGTGATGGCATCGGGCTTAACTGCAGATAGAAACAAAAGAAATAAACCCCTGACTGGAAGGATAGACAGAAAATCAACAATAGTATTAAACCATGGACATGTAACTACACGGTTAATAATTTCCAGCCTGGCGAAGCTTAACAATGCTGTCGCTAACGACGCCATTGAAGCTAACTTAGCTACGGGACCTCACAGAGCTATGCTAAAAACATTAGCTATCCACCTACGCCAGCCAGCCCTCATCTGCTCATCAACACCCGTGCTCACCTGCGTTCCAGCGATCGACGGAGTGACGAAGGACTTCACCCGATCATCGATGCGGTCGGCGGCTAGCATCGAATAGCGCGTCTGCTATCCAAGTCAAAGTCCTCCTGGTTGTGTTGCTGCAGCCAGCCGCTAATACACTGATCCCACCTACAGCTTTCTTCTTTGCAGTCTCCATTGTTCATTAAACAAACTGCAAAAGATTCACCAACACAGATGTCCAGAAAACTGTGGAATTTTGAGATGAAAACAATGCTTTTTGTATTGGATACAATGGTGTCCGAATACTTCCGTTTCAACGATTGACGTCACGTGCAAACGTCATCATACATAGACGTTTTCAACCGGAAGTTTCGCGGGAAATTTAAAATTGCACTTTATAAGTTAACCCGGCCGTATTGGCATGTGTTGCAATGTTAAGATTTCATCATTGATATATAAACTATCAGACTGCGTGGTCGGTAGTAGTGGCTTTCAGTAGGCCTCTAAAGGTTAGTACTATTAGTGGACCAGTAGCACGCACAATCATGTGTGCTTACGGACTGTATCCCTTGCAGACTGTATTGATATATATTGATATATAATGTAGGAAGCAGAATATTAATAACAGAGAGAAACAACCCTTTTGTGTGAATGAGTGTTAATGGGGGAGGGAGGTTTTTTGGGTTGGTGCACTAATTGTAAGTGTATCTTGTGTTTTTTATGTTGATTTAATAAATTTAAAAAAAATTTAAAAAACGATACCGATAATAAAAAAAACGATACCGACAATTTCCGATATTACATTTTAAAGCATTTATCGGCCGACATCTCTAGTACTGATGTAATATTTCAGATGTCAACTTCACCCTTTTCGGGTTGGGGAGGAGACCCTGCCCCAAGTGGAGGAGTTCAAGTACCTGAGAGTCTTGTTCACGAGTGAGGGAAGAGTGGATCGTGAGGTCGATAGGGGGATTGGTGCGGCGTCTTCAGTAATGCAGACGCTGTATCGATCCATTGTGGTGAAGAAGGAGCTGAGCCGGAAGGCAAAGCTCTCAATTTACCGGTCGATCTACGTTCCCATCCTCACCTATGGTCATGAGCCTTGGGTTATGACCGAAAGGACAAGATTACGGGTACAAGATCTACGTTCCCATCCTCACCTATGGTCATGAGCCTTGGGTTATGACCGAAAGGACAAGATCACGGGTACAAGATCTACGTTCCCATCCTCACCTATGGTCATGAGCCTTGGGTTATGACCGAAAGGACAAGATCACGGGTACAAGATCTACGTTCCCATCCTCACCTATGGTCATGATCTTTGGGTTATGACCGAAAGGACAAGATCACAGGTACAAGATCTACGTTCCCATCCTCACCTATGGTCATGAGCCTTGGGTTATAACCGAAAGGACAAGATCACGGGTACAAGATCTACGTTCCCATCCTCACCTATGGTCATGAGCCTTGGGTTATGACCGAAAGGACAAGATCACGGGTACAAGATCTACGTTCCCATCCTCACCTATGGTCATGATCTTTGGGTTATGACCGAAAGGACAAGATCACAGGTACAAGATCTACGTTCCCATCCTCACCTATGGTCATGAGCCTTGGGTTATAACCGAAAGGACAAGATTACGGGTACAAGATCTACGTTCCCATCCTCACCTATGGTCATGAGCCTTGGGTTATGACCGAAAGGACAAGATCACGGGTACAAGATCTACGTTCCCATCCTCACCTATGGTCATGAGCCTTGGGTTATAACCGAAAGGACAAGATCACGGGTACAAGATCTACGTTCCCATCCTCACCTATGGTCATGAGCCTTGGGTTATGACCGAAAGGACAAGATCACGGGTACAAGATCTACGTTCCCATCCTCACCTATAGTCATGAGCCTTGGGTTATAACCGAAAGGACAAGATCACGGGTACAAGATCTACGTTCCCATCCTCACCTATGGTCATGAGCCTTGGGTTATAACCGAAAGGACAATAACACGGGTACAAGCGGCCGAAATGGGCTTCCTCCACCGGGTGGTGGGGCTCTCCCTTAGAGATAGGGTGAGAAGATCTGTCATCCGGGGGGAGCTCAAAGTAAAGCCGCTGCTCCTCCACATGGAGAGGAGCCAGATGAGGTGGTTCGGGCATCTGGTCAGGATGCCACCCGAACGCCTCCCTAGGGAGGTGTTTAGGGCACGTCCGACCGGTAGGAGGCCATGGGGAAGACCCAGGACATGTTGGGAAGACTATGTCTCCCAGCTGGCCTGGGAACGCCTCGGGATCACCCGGGAGGAGCTGGACGAAGTGGCTGGGGAGAGGGAAGTCTGGGCTTCTCTGCTTAGGCTGCTGCCCCCGCGACCCGACCTCGGATAAGCGGAAGAAGATGGATGGATGGATAGATGTCAACTTCCAACATTTCAAGATTCTTAACTGTGTACATTTGTAAAACCAGTTCATTGATTTTGTAGTAAAACATACAATAATCCATAAGGGATGTTTTGCAATTTGAAACCATTTTAAACATTTTTAAACAATCCATCCATCTTCTTCTGCTTATCTGAGGTGTGGGTCGCGGGGGCAGCAGCCTAAGCAGAGAAGCCCAGCTTTTCCTCTCCCCAGATACATTGTCTAGCTCGTCCTGGGGGGGATCCCGAGGCGTTACCAGGCCAGCTGGGAGACATAGTCCCCCTCAACGTGTCCTGGGTCTTCCCCGTGGCCACCTATTTGTTGGACGTGCCCTAAATACCTCCCCGGGGAGGCGTTCTGGGGCCATCCTGACCAGATGTTGAACCACATCATCTGGCTCCTCTCCATGTAGAAGAGCAATGGCTTTACTCTGAGCTCCTCCCCAATGACACCCTCTCTCTAAGAGAGAGCTCCGCCACCCGGGGTAGAAAACCATTTTGGCCGCTTGTACCCGTGATGTTGTCCTTTTGGTCCGATACGCCATCCGCTCTTCCCTCACTGTCAACCAGACTCTGAGGTACTTGAACTTCTCCACTTGAGACAAGCTCGCCTCCAAAAAGCAAGCACTTTCATGTGGTATTGGACAGAAAGGAGGACTTTTTTTCTCCTCCATTTGAAAATGTGGACGTTGTCATCACTACTGTCTGATTCCTATACATGCAAGTCATCACAATCATACCAACTTATATTCTTGTCTTCATGAAAGAAAGGAATCTATATGTTAAATTATCATTAAACACATTTAACTTGTTAACCTCTCTTTCATAAATAATAAATATAAATGATACATATGAATGAGGTACAAACCCCGTTTCCATATGAGTTGGGGAATTGTGTTAGATGTAAATATAAACGGAATACAATGATTTGCAAATTATTTTCAACCCATATTCAGTTGAATATGCTACAAAGACAACATATTTGATGTTCAAACTGATAAACCTTTTTTTTGTGCAAATAATCATTAACTCTAGAATTTGATGCCAGCAACACGTGACAAAGAAGTTGGGAAAGGTGGCAATAAATACTGATAAAGTTGAGGAATGCTCATCAAACACTTATTTGGAACATCCCACAGGTGTGCAGGCTAATTGGGAACAGGTGGGTGCCATGATTGGGTATAAAAGTAGATTCCATGAAATGCTCAGTCATTCACAAACAAGGATGGGGTGACGGTCATCACTTTGTCAACAAATGCGTGAGCAAATTGTTGAACAGTTTAAGAAAAACCTTTCTCAACCAGCTATTGCAAGGAATTTAGGGATTTCACCATCTACACTCCGTAATATCATCAAAGGGTTCAGAGAATCTGGAGAAATCACTGCACGTAAGCAGCTAAGCCCGTGACCTTCCATCCCTCAGGCTGTACTGCATCAACAAGCGACATCAGTGTGTAAAGGATATCACCACATGGGCTCAGGAACACTTCAGAAACCCACTGTCAGTAACTACAGTTGGTCGCTACATCTGTAAGTGCAAGTTAAAACTCTCCTATGCAAGGCGAAAACCGTTTATCAACAACACCCAGAAACGCCGTCGGCTTCGCTGGGCCCGAGCTCATCTAAGATGGACTGATACAAAGTGGAAAAGTGTTCTGTGGTCTGAGGAGTCCACATTTCAAATTGTTTTTGGAAACTGTGGACGTCGTGTCCTCCGGACCAAAGAGGAAAAGAACCATCCGGATTGTTATAGGCGCAAAGTGTAAAAGCCAGCATGTGTGATGGTATGGGGGTGTATTAGTGCCCAAGACATGGGTAACTTACACATCTGTGAAGGCACCATTAATGCTGAAAGGTACATACAGCTTTTGGAGCAACATATGTTGCCATCCAAGCAACGTTACCATGGACGCCCCTGCTTATTTCAGCAAGACAATGCCAAGCCACGTGTTACATCAACGTGGCTTCATAGTAAAAGAGTGCGGGTACTAGACTGGCCTGCCTGTAGTCCAGACCTGTCTCCCATTGAAAATGTGTGGCGCATTCTGAAGCCTAAAATAGCACAACTGTTGAACAACTTAAGCTGTACATCAAGCAAGAATGGGAAAGAATTCCACCTGAGAAGCTTCAAAAATGTGTCTCCTCAGTTCCCAAACCTTTACTGAGTGTTGTTAAAAGGAAAGGCCATGTAACACAGTGGTGAACATGCCCTTTCCCAACTACTTTGGCACGTGTTGCAGCCATGAAATTCTAAGTTAATTATTATTTGCAAAAAAAAAAAAAAAAAGTTTATGAGTTTGAACATCAAATATGTTGTCTTTGTAGTGCATTCAACTGAATATGGGTTGAAAAGAATTTGCAAATCTAACACAACAACTCATATGGAAACGGGGTTTGTAGATCCCCTCCACTTGGTACGTTGGAAAGTATTTGGCCTGCAGAGAAAGTGTGTTACAACATGAAATAAATACTTATGCACAACACAAGCTATTTTTGAATGACAAGTAATCATCTTTCCGTATTATTTTTGAGTCAGGCTGTACAGGATGTTGTTATTTCATGGCTTTTTCTAGCTGATTGTGTCCCAACAACATCACCAACGTTACGTGCTGATGTCTCTCTCTGACTTCTGGAAGTCAGGTGGAGTTCTTGAGACGATCCAATAGAACCGGTTCCACCAGCCTGTCAGTTAGTTAAAACTGTGCAATAGCCTGGGGGGGGGGGGGGGGGTCCATCGGCCTTTAGGT
Organism: Entelurus aequoreus; assembly: GCF_033978785.1. NCBI lineage: Eukaryota > Metazoa > Chordata > Actinopteri > Syngnathiformes > Syngnathidae > Entelurus > Entelurus aequoreus. Next base: position 14,048,272 of record NC_084731.1, on the reverse strand, counting down.
ACGGCCCCGCATTCCTAGCCTCTCTCTGGGCCACAAATGAGGAGCCCCTCCTCCTCCTGCTTCGGAGAGGAACACGGTCCATACCATTCTGCCACCACAGGGGGGAACACAAGGAGCTCGCTGGTGAGAAGCTACACCCTTTCTCTGCTGCCACCCCCACCTGGCGGAGTGTCGGTGGGAACGCCTGCTGGAGGCTGGAGGGCTTGGGAGGAGGAGAGAGAGATCAGTTCTTGGAGAGGCAGCTGATCAGAGGGTGTGGGTGGTGGACACACGCCGCCAAGGAGGTCTGAAGACTTCCATTAGTGGACAAGACCTGGTTCCTCATGCATGACGTGAGAACACTCGGGAGGACTTCGCGGAGGAACCACAAGCCAAAAAAAGGGTTCTTCGGCCATCTTTGAGAGGAGCGATGTCCTGGTTGTCACCCGTGTCCTGGGCCAAATGGACCTGGACCGCCGTGCGAGGAGGAGAGGAAGGAGAGGAAGGAGAGGAAGGGAGCGAGAAGGTGCCTAGGGAAGAGGAGGAGGAGGAGGATGATGAGGAGGAGCGATCGCAAGGCTGCAGGCAAGAAGGATTTTGGAGTGAGGAGTGTGTGTTGACGTGTGTGTGTGTGTGTACGTGTGTGTGTGTTTGTACGTGTGTGTGTGTGTGTGTGCGTGTGTGTGTTTGTGTGTGTTCTTGTGTACCCTTCTTGAGACATGAAGAAGGAAAAGTATCTTCCATATGGGGAGGTGTGAACAAGTGATGACATAAATCATGGTCCCAATAACATTGCATCATTTGAAGTGCTCCCCCTCTGGTCAACGTATGAAATAACGTAAAAAATTTGAAGTGCTCCCCCTCTGGTCAACGTATGAAATAACAAGTGCGTGTTAAAATTTTGAAGCGCTTCCCCTCTGGTCAACATATGACATAACAAGTGTGTGTTAAAATTTTGAAGCGCTCCCCCTCTGGTCAACATATGAAATAACAAGCGTGTGTTAAAAATTTGAAGTGCTCCCCCTCTGGCCAGCATATGAAATAACAAGTGTGTGTTAAAATTTGAAGTGCTCCCCACTGGTCAACATATGAAATAACAAGTGTGTGTTAAAATTTTGAAGTGCTCCCCCTCTGGCCAACATATGAAATAACAAGTGTGTGTAAGAAATTGAAATGCGCCCCCTTTAACCAAAATTAATTAAAAAAAAAAAAATGTTTATAGAGACATACTGTAATAACTTGAAGTAAATAATGAAGATGAAAAAACAATTACAAACCAAATATAAAAATGTTTACTAATAGCCGTCTTTTCGACTTTTTTCTTGTAAAATTGGGAACAATTTCTCACATTCTTCCTGTTTCTGTAATATCGCAATATTTTCTCGTAAAATTATTACTTTTTTATGTAAAATTATAATTTTTTAATGCAAAACGGTGACATTTGTCATATAAAATTCTGACCTTTATCACAATATTGCCAATTTTTGTGTTGTTCTTGTAAAATAGTGACATTTTTTGAGTAAAATTCAGATTATTATTATAATATTGCCAACATGTTTAAGTTTTCTCATGAAATTGTGACTTTTGTCGAGTAAAGTTACGACTCTTTTCATAAACTTGCCAAAATGTTAAGCTTTTCTTGTAAAATTGCGACTGTTATTGAGTAAAATTCCAACTTTTATCATAATATTGCACAAATGTTGAGCTGTTCTTGTAAAACAACAACTTGCGTTGAGTAAAATGACGTCTTTTATTATAATACTAGAGGTCGGCATTTATCGGAGGTCTCAAGAAGGTAACAAATAGAAGAAAGTATGAAAGCGTGTGTGTGTGTGTGTTCTTGTATTTCTGCCCTTCTTGAGACATTCCATATGAGGAGGTGTGAACAAGTGATGACATAAATCAATAACATTGCATCTAATAGACAATGTCTCATTTGCACCCCTGCTGGTCAAAATGAGGGTGGTCCCAAAAAGGAGGGATTTTTCACATTGACTGTGTGTCGCTTTTAAAAGTGCTCCCCCTCTGGTCAACATATGAAATAACAAGTGTGTGTTAAAATTTGAAGTGCACCCGTCTGGTCAACATATGAAATAACAAGTGTGTGTTAAAATTTGAAGTGCACCCCTCTGGTCAACATACAAAATAACAAATGTGTGTTAAAATTTGAAGTGCACCCCTCTGGTCAACATATGAAATAACAAGTGTGTGTTAAAATTTGAAGTGCACCCCTCTGGTCAACATATGAAATAACAAGTGTGTGTTAAAATTTGAAGTGCACCCCCTCTGGTCAACATATGAAATAACAAGTGTGTGTAAGAAATTGAAATGCGCCCCCTTTGGCCTAAATTAATAATAAAAATATTTTTTAAAAAAAAATATATATATATAGAGACATACTGTGATAACTTGAAGTAAATAATGAAGGTTAAAAACCAATTACAAACAAAAAATTCAAAAACAATTTTTTTTAACTAGGAGCAGTCTTTTTCTCACAATGTGTCGACTTTTTTCTTATAAAATTGGGAACAATTTCTCATAATCTTTCAGTTTCTGTAGTATTGCAATATTTTCTCGTCAAATGATTACTTTTTTATGTAAAATTATGACTTTTTTATGTAAAATTATTACTTGACAATGGTGACATTTGTCATATAAAATTATGACTTTTATCATAATGTCGCCACAATGTTTTTTTAGTAAAATTCAGATTATTATTATAATATTGCCAACATTTTTTTTAGTTTTCTTATAAAAATGTGACTTTTGTCGAGTAAAATTACGACTCTTTTCATAAAACGCGGTCACACACAACACAACACCACGGTCACACACAACACAACAAACATGATCACACACAACACAACACAACACACACGACCATACACAACACAACAAACACGATCACACACAACACAACACAACACACACAACACAACAAACACGATCACACACAACACAACACACACAACCACACACAACACAACAAACACGATCACACACAACACAACAAACACGATCACAAACAACACAATAAACACGGTCACACACAACACAACAAACACGATCACACACAACACAACACACACAATCACACATCGCACATCACACAACACACATGATCACACAACACACACGGTCACACACAACACAACATGCACGGTCACACACAACACAACACGCACAGTTACACACAACACAACACACACAGTCACACACAACATAAGTTTTGTGGATGTTTGACAAATGTCCAAGCACTGTGCATAATTCAAAATGACCCCCATTTGAATCCATTACAAAGCATGATGGGAAAAAACCAAATCTCTCTCCACACTTCCATTTCCAATTCCATGTTTGGTGCATTTTAGCTGCTTGGTATTTCTGATTGACTACACAACTTTAAGGAGGTTGTCACAGAAGTAAACAATGTAGAAGTCCAACTTTCACATACTCCTAGTATCCAATCATATTCACTGTTTGATATAATATATAAATATGTACACATATCGTTACTTTACGTGTGATGTTTAGCCCCATGCAGTGTAAAAGTGTGTATTTAGATCATGTAGTGAAAACAAATGTGTGGTGGAAACACAACTTCCTGTTTTCTCAGTAGAAACACATCAGCAGCTCTCACACTTTGTGTTAAATGTTGATGGACTTACATCACTACTTGGAGTAAAACTTACATCACTACTTGGAGTAAAACTTACAGTCACAACTTGGAGTAAAACTAACAGTCACTACTTGGAGTAAAACTAACAGTCACTACTTGGGAGTAAAACGTGAAAAGTGTGTACTAGAATGGTGTTGAGTGTGGTTAGTGTGACAGGAAGAGAGGAGGTTGTTGTTGTTTCCTCTTTCTGTCTTCACTTCCTGTCTGCACACCTCTTCACCCTTCACTCACATTTTGCCGCTCACATTTATCCCAGCAGCACTCAAACGCAACACAACTGTCTCACCCACCTGTGTCAAACATCATTCAATGTAGCCCATTAAGTTATTTAATTTGGCCCAGCACATTATTCAATGTGGTCCGCCACATCATTCAATGTAGCCCTTTATGTTATTTGAAGTGGCCCAGCACATTATTCAATGTGATCTGCCACATCATTTTAATTGGGCTTATTACGTTATTTAATGTGGCCCAGCACATTATTCAAAGTGGTCTGTCACATCATTTAATGTAGCCCATCCAGTTATTTAATGTGGCCCAACACATTATTCAATGTGGTCCGCCACATCATTCAATGTGGCCCATTAAGTTATTTAAACATGGCCCAGCGCATTATTCAATGTGGTCTGCCACATCATTTAAAGTGGCCCATCACGTTATTTAATGTGGCCCAACACATTATTCAATGTGGTCCGCCACATCATTCAATGTAGCCCATCACGTTATTTAATGTGGCCCAGCACATTATTCAATGTGGTCCGCCACATCATTCAATGTAGCCCATCACGTTATTTAAATTGGCCCAGCACATTATTCAATGTTGTCTGCCACGTAATTCAATGTAGCCCATCACGTTATTTAATGTGGCCCAGCACATTATTCAATGTGGTCTGCCACATCATTCAATGTAGCCCATCACGTTATTTAAATTGGCCCAGCACATTATTCAATGTGGTCTGCCACATCATTTAATGTAGCCCATCACATTATTCAATGTGGTCCGCCACATCATTCAATGTAGCCCATCACGTTATTTAATGTGACCCAGCACATTATTCAATGTTGTCTGCCACGTAATTCAATGTAGCCCATCACGTTATTTAAGGTGGCCCAGCACATTATTCAATGTGGTCTGCCACGTAATTCAATGTAGCCCATTATGTTATTTAAAGTGGCCCAGCACATTATTCAATGTGGTCTGCCACGTAATTCAATGTAGCCCATCACGTTATTTAAAGTGGCCCAGCACATTATTCAATGTGGTCCGCCACATCATTCAATGTAGCCCATCACGTTATTTAAAGTGGCCCGGCACATTTTTCAATGTGGTCCGCCACGTCATTCAATGTGGCCCATCATGTTATTTAATGTGGCCCAGCACATTATTCAATGTGGTCCGCCACATCATTCAATGTAGCCCATCACGTTATTTAAGGTGGCCCAGCACATTATTCAATGTGGTCTGCCACGTAATTCAATGTAGCCCATTATGTTATTTAAAGTGGCCCAGCACATTATTCAATGTGGTCTGCCACGTAATTCAATGTAGCCCATCACGTTATTTAAGGTGGCCCAGCACATTATTCAATGTGGTCTGCCACGTAATTCAATGTAGCCCATCACGTTATTTAATGTGGCCCAGCACATTATTCAATGTGGTCTGCCACATCATTCAATGTAGCCCATCACGTTATTTAAAGTGGCCCAGCACATTATCCAATGTGGTCCGCCACATCATTCAATGTAGCCCATTATGTTATTTAAAGTGGCCCAGCACATTTTTCAACGTGGTCCGCCACATCATTCAATGTGGCCCATCACATTATTTAATGTGGCCCAGCACATTATTCAATGTGGTCCGCCACATCATTTTAATTGGGCTTATTACGTTATTTAAAGTGGCCCAGCACATTATTCAATGTGGTCCACCACATCATTCAATGTAGCCCTTTATGTTATTTAAAGTGGCCCAGCACATTATTCAATGTGATCTGCCACATCATTTTAATTGGGCTTATTACGTTATTTAATGTGGCCCAGCACATTATTCAAAGTGGTCTGCCACATCATTTAATGTGGCCCATCACGTTATTTAATGTGGCCCAACACATTATTCAATGTGGTCCGCCACATCATTCAATGTGGC